>NC_056758.1:38802017-39109948 GCF_018687715.1 Carya illinoinensis
GTGGGTGTACGGAAATTTATTAGGAAGGGCTGGGAGAATTTCATTCGTAATTTTAGATTTGTGGCGGGGCGTGGAAATAGAGTTAGATTCAGGGTTGATGTTTGGTGTGGTGATGCTACTTTAAATGAGGTTTTTCCTTCTCTTTTCAGAATTGCATTGCATAAGGAAGCCTCTATTGCTGAGTGGGAGACATTTTTTATTTCTATAGCACCTTGTATGCACTGATTTGGAACATGGCGTGGAGGACACACTGCTGTGGACAATAAATTCTCAGTCAGTTCTTTATATAAGGCTATGTATACCCACTCTTCTCAGAATTTCCCTTGGAAGCGCACTTGGAAGAGCAAAATGCCTAGGGGGTATCGGTGCAGTTTTTTGTCCAAAATTGAACCGCACCGATACCCTGAAATGATGTAAATCTCGACCAAAACCGACTGGTGAAGGGGGAGGAAACCGTCGTCATCGGTCTCTGGTCGGTTCGTTGGCATCTTCGGTGGCTGCGTTTGCCGAGAGAGAGAGAGAGAGAGAGAGAGAGAGAGAGAGAGAGAGAGAGAGAGAGAGAGAGAGAGAGAGAGAGAGAGAGAGAGAGAGAGAGAGAGTTGGTGACAGAGGTGGCCATGCATGGCTGCATGCGCTCTGTGTGTGTGTGTGTGTGTGAGAGAGAGAGAGAGAGAGAGAGAGAGAGAGAGAGAGGAGCAGCAAAACTTGAGAACTGTGAAACACTGAAAGTGAAAAAAGAAATGAGGAGGAAGAAGAGGAGTGTGCGCTACCCTAGCGTTAAAACGGCGCCGTTCCTTTTAGTTCAACAATCCAGCCCAAGCTTAAACCAGAACCAAACCACTAGACATCGATTTTGAATAAATTCCCCCGTGCACCGACCAGTTCTACCCCGGTTCCGATCTCCGGCGACCGGTCTGACCAGTCGGCTTTTCGGTATTTTGTACAGCCCTAAAAGTTGCTTTCTTCAATTGGCTAGCCTCTCATGATATAATTCTGACCATAGACAAGTTGAGGAAGCGTGGTTTCTTCATAATTGATTGGTGTTTCATGTGCAAAAGGAATGGCAAATCGACGGACCATCTTCTTATCCATTACGATATGGCAAAAGCTCTATGGGATGAAGTTTTCATAAGGCTGGACATTGCTTGGGTGATGCTCAAAAAGGTGGTAGACCTATTGGCTTGTTGGAGTGAAACACGGGGAAATTGTCAAGTAGTGGATGTTTGGAAGATGGTGCACTTATGTTTTATGTGGTGTATATGAAATGAGAGGAATGGAAGGTGTTTTGAAAATAGTGAACATTCATTGGTGGGGATTAGAGACTCATTTTTCCAAACTGTTACTTTGGGCTAAGACTATTGTATTAGATGTGGGTAATTTTAGTGACTGGCATGCGTCTTTTTTTTTTTTTTTGTTCATAGGCTGTAATTAGGCATTTCTCTCTTGTATACCACCTGTATACTCGGGGATCAATAAACTTTATTAATTATAATAAAAATAAATAAATAAAAATAAAAAGAATATTTGGACACAAGATGACAAAAAGAATGACTGAATTTTTTGATCTAGACTTACATTTTACTTCAGATACCATATAAAACATAATTTACTACACTACCCATTACTTGCAAAACAACAAGAAACAAGTCACCTTGTCAAGCAACCTCTTGGGATTCTGAAATGCTTGCTTCTTGGCCCATTGATGGAATAAGTGGGAAATAACTGATCTGTCCTCCACACTGAATCTGAAACAGTAACAACGAATCAAGTTCAGTTACAACATACCTTTTTTTTTTAATTGGCACCAGGTGTCAAAGAACAAAGTCTCGACTAATCCCGGGGATGCACAGACCCTCGGCAAGAAGTATCCTGCAAGTGCACTTAGAGTAATCCAAGGGAAAGTTCCCCCAGTCTGCTGGTCCCTAGAAATTATTTGCACCTTAGAGGATTTGAAAACTTTAAAACAATGTTAAATAACCCATCATAAGTGGTAGGAGAACCTTCTTAAGAAACTGCTTCCATTGCTTGCCTCAACTGTTTCATTTAAATCCTTATGCAGACAAGTATTTAGCAAATCATTTGGCACCATGTCCACTTCAGAAACTTCCTTTTCTCTTGGCATATTAACAGAAAATCGTGTGGTTCCATTTGGAATGTGTTCCTGTTTTGTTTGTAAATCTTGCACTCTGAGTTCAGCCTGGGTAAACAAGCCATCCATTAAGAACAATGCAAAGAAAGTACTACTGTAGTTGATTCATATATGATGTGAATAGCCATGTGAACAAACCAAATTCCAAAGTGTTTCTCCTTATATCTAGGATTCAATAATTAAATAAGTTACATGGTTCATTATAAGAAAATTTTGCTTAATCATAAGACATCATAGTTAACAGCCAATCATCCATCTCAACACAAACACATGTTCCCAGATCAACTTATTTAGAAACAATATAAATGAAATGCTGGAAGACATCATAACCATGAAATTCTCTATATGGTAATACTATTATGAGGTGAAAACCTTTCTATTATTGCTACCAAAACAATAACTTATGAGAAGGATCAGCATGACAAACCTGAACCTCACAAAGATGATCTGGAATTTCTTTGAGAAATCTTGATGGTTGAATCATCTAAAAAAAGAAATATTTATTACTCAAATGGAAAACAATATTAACATATAAAAAATCATAAGAAACACATAACAATATTTTCAACATCAAATATGACTACGAGTTAAATTTTTTTTTCATCAAGTTTCAAATTTTACCATTTACTGACTTATAATCATGTTTGAAAATGGTATAAAGTCAGCTTCTTGAAATTTTAAAAACTAGCGTGTAGTAAGTTCCAGAAATGTTGAAAATTTGAGGATCAACTCTATAGATGTTTCATGCCAAAAACCTGCCAATTGGAATTCATCATAACATAGAGGATGAAGAGTTTTTTCCGAGCACGAGTCATTGCAACATATAATAGCCGCCTTTCCTCCTAAAAATACAAAAAACAAGCATACTTGACTACCCCACTAAAAAAATATAAATAAATAAATAAAAAATCAATATTGCAATAACAAATTTACCTCAATTGAGGTGCCATTTTCCTTTGCCATACCATTAAATTCATGCAACAAAGGAATTTCTGATTCATTTGCCTGCACTATTGATTTGAGAATTAATGCAAGGGGAAATGGCTTCAACTATATTATAATATCTTCATGTGTTAGGAAGGAAAAATGACCAGTCACAATAAGATAAATCATGATGTACAAGGAAGCCATTTGTTTAAAGAAGCATGTCAAACAAGCTAGTAAGTCAATGAAGTCAAGTACCTTAACTATGAAAACAACATCCCACTCTAAGCCTTTTGACTACACAAGAAAGAACAGATGGATTAAAAAAACGTTGAGCCAAGGATATTGTCAAACTCCACAATAAGACCAATAGAACAGTACTAGCAAATAAGAATAGACCTGATGAATGGTAGTCAAGGTGATGGAATTTTTATTGTCTTGTCTCCGGGATTGAAAATTTTCTTGCTCACGCTCAGATATGAACTCAATAAAAGCTTTGAGCACACTAAGACAACCTTTCTCTTTTGATACAATTTTGTTATCCCGTTCTACAGCAACAAATTTCGTTGATATAAATTCAGAGACATCATCCAGTAAGTAATGAAGAACCTGCAGGGACATGTGACCAAATTCCAACTGTATATATGAACAACATTAACTGAGGACAAATTAATTTGAAACCTCAAGATGAAAACTCCATACTTACCGATCTTATGTCATTGTCTTCATTCAGCAATTTCCCCCCATCAACATCAATAATTGCTCGTTGCTCAAGCAGGTATTTCTTAAAAATGAAGGCATGACAAATAGATAAAACATTGATGTAAGTACAGTGTCAAAACAATGGTATCAAATGTTTGAATATAAAAGGCATGCCTATTGTTAAAAGTTTCATTCAGATGCTAAGTACCACTCATAAAAAGAACAAGAATGGTAGAAAGTAATTCGTCGAAGCTCACAAGAAGATTACTCAGTAAACATATTCATGGAAATAGAATACTCATAACATTCTCCACATTAAAATAGAACTTTTTTTCGTAAACACATCAAAATATAATAGTTGCAGCTAACATTAAATATCTAAGGGTATGAAAAAAGTGAAAGATGGTAAAAGTTGCTATAATGCCATGAATAAAAGAAAAGCGGATAAGGAAGACCAAGAAAATTTGACCTCCACATCCTTTATTAAAAAATCAGCTCATAAAATCAATATAAGGGAAGACCACTGGTAACAACCAATCTGAAGGTTAGATACTTTTATGGGAAAAGCAAACGTACTTTAAAGTAACACATAAAAATGGAAAAAACATAAAATAAAATAACACATAATAAAACACATAAAATGTTTCTACGTCATGACAAAATGGGTTAAAGACTTAAAGGGAGGACAAACCTGGGGTACCATGTTTGCTACTGAGGTTACAACAGCTGAAATTGATTGTTCCTGTAAGCATTGATATGCAGCGTTAATTTACTTGAAATTAAGTCAAACAAATTGACTGCTAGAATGGAACTATACCGATAACAGGCCAGATTACACCAGTAAAAAGCAAAAAATAACACAAGCATCAGACCTTATCTTTAAAGAAGGAGATGGATCCTTGGAGATTCTTCACAAATTAAAGAAAGAAAAAGTAAAGGAGAAAAAAACTTGGAAAATTTAAGAATTTTCTGTTAACCGCACAAGATTGAAATAATATGATAATTAAACAAATATTGGATTAAAATTAACTAAAAAATTAGTTTATTTCATTTATTGCCACCACATAAAAAACATTACTCATAACTAATAATAAAAATCAAGTCAAGGATTCTGCAGTGAAGCCAAGTCTATTTACCCTGTGAACAAGTTTTGATAACATCTCAAGTGTTGACAACACCTTGCGTCCTTGGGTAAGCTGACTCCTATAATCAATTGCACTCATATTCAGGATATAAAAAGAGGATGTACATGGTATAGTCATACAACATCAACACAAAAAGCTGATACACGTGTTTATGAGAGAGAGAGAGAGAGAGAGAGAGAGAGAGAGAGAGAGAGATCCCGCAGTTTAAGACAGTTGTGGAACTTCCAGATTTAACTACCATGCTTCTCAAAAGAGGCACACTGCTATAGTAACATTCCAGTGTATGCAACAAGTGGCATAGAAATTTCTTCAAATCCTGGAAACCTAGAGTAAAAGTTCAAATCCTGGAAGATTTAGGGCTCGTTGGACACAGAGACAAGGCACAAAATTATCAAAACTTCTCATAATTTCATTCCCAAACATCACTCCAACACAAAACACTTTTCAATTTCAAATCATTACCTAATCATTATCCAAACATAAAAACCAATACAACTTTTACAAAACTTTCAAAAAAAAAAAACACAAAAACCAATACAATATTTACAAAACTTGAAAAAAAAACACAAAAATCAATACAACTTTTACAGACTTCAAAACAAAAATTATATTCAAAAATTATATTCAAAATTTTTTTTAACTTTATAATATTTTTATTCAACTTTTCCTCTCTCCTTTTCCAATACCCAATGAAATAGGAAAACGCTACTTCCCCACCCTCCAAGTGGCCCCCACTTTGCTCCAAGTGCAAAAGTGTTTTTTTTTTTTTTTTTTTTTTAAAAAATGCTAGTCCCCCCCCAACCCCCCCTAAAAAAAAAAATGCACTAGGGGGCAAACTGGGGGTACTCTAGGGGGGCAGAGTAGCACCACCCAATAAAATAATTAATTCAAACCATTTCAGGACTATTCACAAAATTTTGAGATAGTCCAAGTGTCCAAATGAGCCATTATTAATTTTAATATCATCACAAGCAAGGAAAACGACCTTATACATCAAAATGGACTAGCAACGGGCAAGGATTTTATAGGTTTGGATCGGGCCATTCCCCTCCCTTGCCCACTGTTATTGTAAATGCCAATTTCCATAAACGATAACCATATTCAACTATATAGAAATTCTAATAGTGAATCTTCAAGCAAACAGACAGCATCAATGACGCTTATAATAATCTACACACATGCATAATAAAAACAATGAGCTACCATCTCAGGTAAGAAAATTGAGAGAAATTTGTTTAGCATAACCTCTTGAAGGTACCAGAAATCTTTGCACTGAAAATGTCAGAGGCAGCTGATATAAAGCTGCACTTTCTAATAGTTGATATTTTGTCAATATGGTCAATTACCTGCAGGAAAGAAAGACAAGACTCGGATATTTCAGCCCCATGGACAATGAACACATCCCGACAAAAAAGAAAGACAAATAGCACCCATACTGCACACACGGTCACAAGAGTTAAGAGAAAATCTAATGTATAATATTTAATTCAAAATAATATGCACTCACGGATGATAAAACAAAACATGTACCTTCTTCTTTTCCTCTTTCTCAAAAGGAAGTAAAGCCTTGAAGACCCGACGATATGGGCCATCATCACATGCAGGCAACGTTGTTCTAAGCATAGAAATAATGGCTCTGACTACCTGTCACAAGACGAGCTAAATCAACAACCAAATTACAATAGTAAATTTATTGGCCCGCATGTTAGAACAATGATGAGATAATGGTAATGATTTCTACAAATCAGATAAATAAAAGGACACGAGTGTATGGAACATAATCATTAGCACCTAAAAAGGCAGGAAAGCTGTACGAAGAAGCCAAGAATTAGGTCCCACGTGCACTCAAATGCACAGGTGTTAAAAACTCGAAGTAAGCAAACTTGATGACAAACCAGAGGCTTGTTTCCTAGAAGAAATAACGAAAGTAAATCACATGATAGAGTTCCCATAAAACACAAGTTGATATTTTCAGTCAAACATTAACAGGGAACAGTCAGTGCCAAGTATTCCCACATATGCACACAAATTTTTGATATATGTGTCAGTATATATATGTATGTCAAGACTTCTTTCAACTGTACAGGAGCCTAGCTGTAATTTCTAGTCTTAAAACACTCAAGATCATCAACTGCAATATAGTTGATGACGGTTACCAACAGAAACTAATAATATGCAATCTATAAGTAAAATACCAAACTGATTTCTCAGAGGCCTAAAAATTTATATAACATTTCTTTAAATTTTTAGAGTATGGATAGATCTGCTCCTTTGTTTTCATTAGCGGTCAAAAATTCATAAAGACAAATTAAAAACCATATAAGAAAATAATTAAATCCAGCTTATTCAATATCCTATGAAAGCTAAGAACATAATTTCTTCCATCAGATTAAGGAGCCTCCTGGGCAGGGATGGTATCATGGCATCATACAACCATTAGATATCATGCCTTTAAATGGTTATATACGTTTTAAGCACCCTTAAAAATTCAAAATTAGTGCAATACACATAATATATGTGGAAGTTTTCTTCATTCTCACATTTTGATAGCTTCCATGGGGGTAATGACAATACCTAAATATAGATCAGCATAACAACATGAAAACATTTCTGATGGCGATTTCCAGTAAATGCATCGCATCTTTGTAACCCACGAAGGTATCCATGTGACAGAAATTATAAACTTCCAAATCTTATTTCCCATAATCTAGTCCTTATGGAAGCTAAAGCAATTACACAAGGCAAGAATTCCTCCTCAAGACATGTAAGAGCACCAAGCATCACACAACAATAGAGATTATATCAATACAATTAACAAACATCATAGTATAGAAAACACTTAAATGAGAGACCCCACATGCATAACATCCTCAGTATAATCAACCAGAATAAATGATACAGAAGAAAACCTTTGTGAACTAAAAAAATGTCAAAACCTTTTTCCTATAGAATGCGACGCCATGAATATTAAAAGGTATTTTCCTCTCACGGAAAGCCATTTGGAAGACTTTTCCTGATACCTGTAGCATAAAACATTAGAAGATAATCAGTCAGTGTATTTCAAAATGTTCTGTATCATGAAAACTTTACTGTGGCAGCTAATTGTTACCTGCCTCCGGTAAAGGATTGCAATGTTTTCATAAGAGCAGTTAGAAGCAGAACCATTAGAAGCAGTTTCCAATATTTTGTCAACAACAAATGAACATTGTGCATCTTCAGTGTGACATTCTTTGATGGTTATCTGTGCATTATGGGTCACATAATTAAGCAACCAGCTACAAAATAAATACCAAATTGCATCAAAAATATTTTTCTCATATGATGAATAAAACAAATAAATTACCTTAGATCCAGAAGAATTATCAGTAAGAACGTCTTTTAGCTGGCATCGCTTCCTATTATTCCGTATAAGAGACGAGGCAGCCTCAATGATACAGCGTGTGGATCGATAGTTTTTATTAAGTCTGACCTGAATTATAATGGTATAACAAAGTTTAAAAATAATAATCAACCACAGCCTTTAATCTCCTTTCTAAAAATCCAACTCTAGTTCCAATAAAATAAAATAAAAAAACAAATCCAACTCTTGTTATGCAAACTTTCAGAGACACTGTAAATATAATCAAGGAATAAGCATGAGTGAAAGGACAAGGCAAACCTCTTTGTAGTTTGGAAAATCTTTGCGATACGAGTCAAATCCAGAAATGTCAGCGCCATTAAAACTAAAAATGGACTGCAGTAGGACAGGTTTTATTTCACTTTAGAACTAATAAGAAATAAATAAATAAAATCAATTAGCGAACAAACAACAAACCAGAACAGAAGTAACACATAACAAAAACTTCAGTTGTGAAAGAAATAGCAAGCACACCTGATCATCATCACCAACAATGGTTATGCGCTTATGAGAGGCAAGAAGCTGTAGAAGATTGTATTGCATGGAACTCGTATCTTGAAACTCATCTATTACAATGGCTTTCCAGGAATCCTGACATTCCTTGAACACTTTTGATTGGAAAGAAAGAGCAAGCCATTGTCAAAACATAAGTAACTTCTAAAGTTGCAGACGTTGGTTAAATTTAGTTCAGATAATATCAACCTTGGGGAAAATTGGTAAGCAGCTTTACAGAGCAGCTGATAAGGTCATGGTAATCTAGAGCATTACAAGACCTTAGAATGTCGTTGTAGTTCCCAAGAATTGCAGCCTGAATTGAATCCAGAGCTTAGAATCACAAAACTGTAAGCAGAAGTACAAAAAAAAAAAAACCACAACGGTCATCTGACTGCTTACTCCTATTTCATCACCCATTTCACGGCATTGTTCAGGAGTCTTTCCAGAAGCTTTAGCCTGAAATTGGAGTAAATTAAATGCATTGTAACACCCACTCATGCCATACAGATACATACACACTATATATAGATAGATAGATAGATAGAGAGAGAGAGAGAGAGAGAGAGAGAGAGAGAGAGAGAGAGAGAGAGAGAGAGAGAGAGAGAGCTTCCAGTGGATGTCAATTTTGACCCATTCCCACGGGCTTCCTCTCCTAGCCTTTTTTAGCTGTTTTTTGGCAGTTTTGTTGCAAGATACCTTGGTCAAAAATTGCATGTACAAATTTCCAAATGTTGATGTAATTATTAAATAAATAAATAAAGCAATAAAGATTGCTTTGGAGCTTTCTAGTTGACATTTGTTTTTAACAGTAAATAAGAATTTTATTAATATATGCAAAGCCAAGTAGATGTGACATTTTATCACACATTCATGTTGATAAACCTGTGGTGATTTCCGTGCAAAATATTTCATACCCACACCCACCCTCAAATGAAAAAGGAACAGCTAGTTACATAAAAACAGAAAAGCGTTTGAACCTCTAAGGGCATTGGGTTTGACAGGATAATTAAATGGAAGGAAGGAAAAATAATAAAAAAGAGTTAACAAATTTGGCAATAATAATAGCAATCACTGGCTTTATACTAGATCTATTAACATTTAAATTGAAAAACACAGCAACACCTTATGAATAACATTGATTGAACAGCAACCTTAGTCACGAACTTCAGCCATGTCTTTGACTTATCCTTAAAATATTGTGGAGATGTTATACCACTAGAATCTTCACCGAGTATGCAGGCATTATGGCTTTGTCTACCCTTCTCATTCTCTGATAATCTCAAAGCCTCAATAATTGCTCTTCTTTGTTGCCCATGTCCATATATTAGGAATTCTGGTGTGCGCCCTAACCTATAACATCAGCAACATAATCGTCCTCAGACAGTCTCAATGTCCATATATTAGCAAAGAAATAACGGATGCCAAACAAGTTCATGGATTGGCATTTCAGAGTTAAAATAGAAGGACGATTAAAATCATGATGCAAACAAGCCATTATACATCAAAAGCGAGTAATATATATGTGGTACTTGGTGTGAGTCAAAACACACTTTCAGTTATGCCTTTTCCCTTTCCTAATTTTTTAAAAACAATACAGATTCATCCAATGTATATCATTATAGAGTGTTCAATAGAAAAAGATTCTGGTGAAGGTGATTATCCATATTCATTTGCATGCTATGTAGCAAAGATTTAATATAGAATATGGCTTTAATATAGAGAACCTTGAATAACGAAATGGGAGGTTTACTGAGCCAGCTACTCAATTTTGAATAAATTTCATTTAAGCAAAGAGTGTGCATACTTCTCCGCATGTGATCGACAAAGTTGCAAGGAAAATGAGTGGAACGTGCTGATTGTAAGCTCCTTAGCTGTTGCCTTTCCAGCCACTGCTCCTATGCGATCTCTCATCTCAGAAGCTGCCGCTGTAGTAAAAGTCATTGCCAGAATGTTTGACGGACTAATTCCCTAGACGTAGTTTTTAATGCATAAGAAATTAAAGCAAAAGTGGGTAATCAAGCCAATTAGAATAGTAATTTAGAAGGACAGAGAGAACAGAAAAGAGAGGAAAAAAAAAATCCCAAGTTAAGGAGACAAAGCACACATAAACAGATATATCAGAGAAGAAAATAGGATATACCTCATTAATCAGCATTAACACACGCCCAACTATTGTGGAAGTCTGAAATTAAAAGCAAGAAATTCATCTCAAACAATGGAAGAAACGTTATATGGTTTTAATGAAGTATGCCAAATATATCAAGAAAAGCATTGTGCTATGTTGGAGAAAGACAGAGAGATGGGGAGGAACCTTTCCACTTCCTGGACCAGCAACGATCATCAGAGGGATTGAAATATCACTACAAGCTGCTTCTCGTTGCCTGTCATTCAGAGACTGCAAATATTTCCCGCACTCCTCGGGCATGTCCCCAGTCCGTGTAGGCTGTGAAGTATCTGAATCATTTTCTCTAGAGTCCAAACTGCTCGCAGAGACCGGTGTGCCTTCCTTTACAACACTGTCATGTACATTGGTAGAATCCAAACTGGCTCCCGGATCACAATTACTATTACTATTATGCTGCGTACCTGCAAGAATGTCACCACTTGGAACTGACCTTTCAACTTTTGCTGCAGATTTCTGCATGCAGAAATCGTCTATTTCTTCCAAAATGGACTCATCAAACTCATCATCTCGAATGCAATCCATCCTAGTTGAACATTCTGGTTGTTTCATAGGAGTTTTACAAGAGTCTAACACGACGTCATTCTCTAGAAGAGTAGAAGTTTTCCTTGAACCGGAACTATGATCAATCGATTCCCTCCTACTGATAATTAAGCCCCCGGAACATGAACTGCTGCTATTTTCACAACCTGTTGATTTGAACCCCATCACAAGAGAGGGGGACGGTGTGTTTTTTGATATCTCTGCAAGAGGGCTTCTGTTGATGCTGTCAACACAAGCCGGAGTTGCAATTCCATTTATATCCCTGATTAAGATATTGAAAAGATCAGCATTATAAGAAATATCGCATTTAATTAATTAATTTTCTCACAATGAACAAACAGGAGAAGATATATCAACTAATAGAATCGCTAATTAACATATGCGTCTTCATCCTGAAACTCCGTAGATCCATCAGACCCGATGGTTTTGAAGCTTGGGCCCTGATCGGATGCCTAGCGCTGACTTCCGCAAACCAACAGGAAATGTGAAAAGAAAAATAAAGGTTGTCGTAGAAAAGCGTTTACTTATGAGGAGAAGATAGATGAGGGAAAAGAGCGGTAGCGTCGAGGCGAGGCCGTTTGCGAGCAAGCAGTGCCTTTGCGGCTCTGAAATTCCGAGATATTCGAGCTCTCTGTTCATCGGAGATTTCTCCACGAGACGATTGAGGCACGGTAGGATGAGCATTTTCCTTATACATCAGGAAAAGTTTCCCAAAAGCTGAACCCTAGACGGTGGTGGAGGAGGAGGAACTTTTTCTGTTTGGTTTCTTGAAACTCTACTGTTTTTGTTTCCCCCTTCTTGTTAAATTCAAATTAAAAGGGCTTTCGCTGTGACTGTGAACAACTAAAATGGGCTTTGGTTAGGAAAATATATAGTGGGCTTTGAAAAGCTTACGCGTCACGCTTGGTTTTTTTTTTTTTTTTTTTTTTTTTTGGTTAAAATTGAAAAGGAGAAGAATGTGTTGGGGCGCAGAGAGAGAGAGAGAGAGAGAGAGAGATGGAGGCATTGCAAGCCTCATATGGAGGAGACGCTTCCTCCGATTCGGACGCTGATGACACAACTCCAGTCCCTACCAACTTCAAGGAATCCCCAACCCCTTTGCCCCCACCTCCTCTCTTCCTCCTCAACCCTTCCAATTCCACGCCCGTCGGTAACTTACCCACCAATGTTCTCTATTTTCTCGATTTCATTGTTTGTTACTGAGAGAACCCCACAAAAGTAAAAACCCTTTTCTCTTTCTTGAAAGCCATCATTAGAAAAAAAGAAGAGCAAACGTTTTTATCAGCAGCCAAACAGAGCTGAAGAAGATTCTTGATGGTTCTATAATTTTTTAAATGATTATATAACGTTGCTCACTAAGCGTTTGATATTTTGATTGTTATAAGGGACCATGGACTGCCTGCAAGCTGGACAGGCCGCTAGAGTTAGGAGCTTTCCCCATGTAGAAGGGAACTACGCTTTGCATGTGTACATTCCTGGTAATTCAGCTTCTTCATTCTCGTTAACACGCTACTTTCTTGGCTTTTATTTATAGAAAATATATCAATCTTCCTGTCAATATCAATAATCTTGAGAAAGTGGAACTTCTTCTTTGGGTTGCTTTTTATGCAAACTGAAAAATGGACAATCTTTGTCTGCATGTTGATAACTAAATGTGGTTGCTGATGTTGACGCTATCTCGTGCTGCCAGTCTTTGAATTCGACTATCCAGTACTTGAAAGGGAAAAAGTTGTACAGACAATGTTAGTTTTTTTCCAGATACAGTTTGTTAGATTTTTGCTGACTGAAGGCTCAGCTGAAAGGTTGATGCCTCTCTAGATTCTTTTTGGCTATGACTAGTTCTTGAGTGCATTAGTGAGAAATATTTGTGATCTTTGTCGTCATTCTGCCCTTGTTATCAGTAAGGGGGAACAGACAAGTGCACTTATTTCTTACCGTGTTCTTTTTATTTCTGATTGGAATATGTCCATTAGACTTTTGTGAGCTTATATCCTGTTTAATCAATGTGCTTCAGTTTACATACCATCTGTACCAAAGAAGGAGCTGACCTTGTTTTTGAAGAAGCTAGCATCTATTGTACCCGGTCTTCATATTGTTGATGTTGATGTTCCCCTTAACAGTCTCTACGAGGATGATCACAAGCTTGAACAAGTTGCTCTAGGAAGGGAATTCCACATTAGTTTGGGAAGAACTGTTCCCATTCGGGTGCACCAGATTGATTCAGTGGTGGCAATGCTTCGGCAGAAGCTTCAATTCCAGAAGCGGTCAGATTGTATTTTCTAGCATGTGAATTTTAGTTTAATTCTAGAGCATGATATTATGTGCTTTCACATCAATGCATACTTTTCTTGTGAAACAGGTATTGGATTGATTTTAGTAAGTGGCAAGTTTTTGTTAACGATGATCACACACGAACCTTTTTATCAATGGAAGTTGTTACTGGAGGATTAGCTGAGGTATCCTGCGCATTCTTTTATTTTCTTGTTCCTTTTCCCTCTCTCATTAATTTCACGTTTTCTTTCGTTTTTGTTGTTAAAGTAGGACTTCAAAGTTTGAATTTGTCGTTGAGATGCTCATTTGCTGCCTTCTTTCTTCTTATTCCCCTCCCAGCAAGTCTTTGGTCTAGCTTTGTCATATTTTTCTGCACCGTAGTCCATGCCCACTTGGGGTCTGGTTTTGTTGTAGTATATTCTGCAGCTATTGTTTCTTAAGAAGCATGCTTGTTTCCTATAATACTAAATAGATGTGATATTCATTTCGGCTTCAATTTGGTTCAGATAAGAAAGCAAATTCACTCTGTTAATGAAGTTTATAAGCTTCACAACCTTCCTGAGTTCTATAAGGTAGGTGTATTTACCCTCTTGTATATTGTTATTTAATTATTGAAGTTTTAGCTGGCACTTTCGTCAATTTTACAGCAGAGAGAGAACGAGGAAGATTTTCTTACAGCAAATGATTATGGTTGCCACTGTTGGTTTTGATAACAGGATCCACGGCCACATATATCTTTAACTTGGGCGTTGGGTGACATCAGCGATTCCCTAGAGAGGGTGGTTGAAGAAGAAATGAAGAGATTCAATGTTGGGAGCTCATTACATAAACGCATTTTTACCAGTAAGTTTGGTGGCATCGAGTGTAAGATTGGTAACAAAACATATAAGATATGTAAATTTCAAGATGAATAACAAAGACTCTTTTGATTGAATAGTGTCTATGCTGAAGAATTTCACTTCTGATGGTGTATTTTACGATCGACGTTGCTTACTCCCACATCCACATTATGAATTTTATGATAGAAGCTGGATGGGTAAAGGTTCAGCCTATCGGCTAAAATGTGTCCAAAAAATAACAGATTATTGCCCAGCGTGAAATTCCGCTCGCTTTTCAACTAAAAATGTGGCTTCCCTCTCACATGATAAACACGCATTTCCTTTATTTTGTAGATTTGAGTGTGTAGAGGTTATTTTATTGAATAACAATACTTCGGAGTGCATTATCTAAGCCGAGGAAAATGCTGATTGACGAAAACTGTATGAAAATAAATAAATGAAATAAATTGCGGTGATCACTGATTGCCGATCGGCACCTCTTTTCCGCACTGGCTTACTTTCATAGAGAAGAAAATGCTGAACTCCTCCGCTGTTTGTATATACAAAAATAGATGTCTTATCAACAAATACAGTTACGGTAATGCTTCTGAACATCCATGGGAGACTACAATTCCTTGGTACATAGATGTTCATGTGTTTCCTTAAGCTGTTTGTATAAACAGAAATATTTACGATGTGTTGTCAAAATACTAGTATAGTACAAGAGAGGCAGCCCATGACGATGTAGGCTGCAGTTCTTAGTCAAAGGGATCAATCCGAGGGTCATGTTCACTAGCCATAGCCATTCCGGTACAAAGGCACGTAGGGCACATAACCTGACGAATTAAAAACAAGTGTTAAAATGGAAATGGTGGTTTGAAACTTGCATTTGTTCCTAGATTAAAGCTTAAAACAGAGGAAAAAACTGGGGAATGTAGAAACTTCAACTTCTATAAGTCGTTTGATTCCGTTCATTAGTGGGGCCCTCTAACGAGGTTTCTTCTATGCTAGATGCCAAGCATCAAATCCTTAATACCTATACAAAATATAGGGCTGAAATTCTACGTCTTGAATTCAAGGAGCTGTTCCTCCATATGCATATGAGCCATGAACACTAAGTGTTAGGGAGAAACGACAATCAAATATCCACATATATTGAATTTCTCATTCAATAGATAACAAAAACATTAGAACCAACTGTTAGATGTCCAACCTTTCCAGATCCTGAACAATTCGAGCATCTTTCTGTTTTAGATGGTGATACAGGCTGATCTCCACCGTCGGTTGTTGATATTGGTTCAATAAGAACTAGTGCTCCGCTGCTTGAACAGCGAGCACAAGCAAGATATCCTGCATCGACCAATTAGAAAAGATCAAAGAGTGTATTTCCTGAACAGGTACATATCCTCTTCTCAGGCATGAAACCCAAGCAATTAGCTCTATTCAATCACAAGTATCACCAAACAATTTAATCAATCATACGGTTTGGTTAACCGGAAGAAAAAACGAATATTCGGTTAATTTCAATTTTATCTTTTATTCAAATAAGAAGCCATAATTTGATACCTTATAGTGAGCACAATCAGATTAATGCCCTAAAATTTTCTAAATTTTGTGAAAATCCAAATTTCTTTAAAAGTTTCGAATTTCGATGGGGAGACCTGCCCCCAAACAAATGAAAGAGGCTCCACACCTACTCAAGTATAGTTTAGTAAAACCATTTCAAATATGGATATAAAAAACAATATCAAAAAAGAAGAGATTCCAACATTAATACCAGTTCCAAGACAATATTTGCATCTTTTATGCTCCTGCTGTTTTACATTGTTTATTTCAACTACCATCAATGCTGAGATGACCCCAACTGCTCCTCCAGAGAATGACGCCACAATGGGATCAACCTGACTGCAGTTATGTGACACGAAAGCTGATTAATAAAGATATCACAGAAAGCAGTGTATGGCCATCATTTAGAACATATTCAAATGAACATGGATTACATGGCGTGTTTTGACTGAACGTCTACAATTTCCAGATCTCTGTAAATTACAGTTGTTTCAGTTCCAAATTCAGCCCATGCCTACCAGATGAAG
This sequence comes from Carya illinoinensis, assembly GCF_018687715.1. NCBI lineage: Eukaryota > Viridiplantae > Streptophyta > Magnoliopsida > Fagales > Juglandaceae > Carya > Carya illinoinensis. The sequence continues at coordinate 38,818,737 of NC_056758.1, forward strand.
TTTTGACTAACAAATAAATTGGGTGCACTACATTGTGTCATACACAAAACAGGTGGTACTTCGTATTTTCAGAGTCCCGAATCTAGGTAAGAATTTTGGGCAAAGGATTAGCTTAGAATAATAACCAACAAACACTTTCTACTATTAACAATAAATAATTTTTCCCCCATCAGAGTAACACATAAAGGATAATGGAAAACACGTAATATGCTTAACTCTAGTTTTATCACCTCCAATAAATTTTTCTCAAATTGAAAATATATTCCAACTGAGAACTGCTACAGACACAAAGATATTACACAAAGTAAACCCACAAACTGATCAATTTGTGAGTTTACTTTTATGGAATCCCTTTGTGGCTAAAGTATTTTTCATTCCCAAAAATATGCAAGTTCATGAATGTCAGATTTTTGTTACAATAGCGATTGGTAAGTGATGTACTTTCCTTATTTCTCAAGTTAGATAAAGATATAGTGAGTGCATCAACAAGAAAAACTTAAAAGGGAGCTAACTAGAAGTTCAAACTGCTGAACAAGAAAACTTCTCACTACATTTAGCAGAGAGGTGACTCCTTTCTTCACGTGTTGAAAAATTGTTTGTAAGGTATTCAGTTTGGATATTCCAATATATTGTCCACTTTTAAAGTCGATAGACACAATTTCAATAATTTTCCCTACTTATACTTTTTCAAAAAACTACTCTCTTTTCTAAGGGAGACAAACATTTTGGGATCATGGTAGTTTCAATTTTTGGTTCAGAGAAAAAAAATCAACTGGAAAATAAATTGATTTGTAGGATGGAGACTCTAGTTTATAAACCAAAATATGTGGCCTTCAGGCAGTAGTCTTGGGGTCTTGAACATTTTCATGGAAAAAATTCTCATATTTCAACAGGCAGTTGCAAAGCAAAACAGGAAATTGACTGGTAAGAGAGAACAAGATATGTACCTCAACTGCAATGGAAGATGCACACTTCGGATAAAATCTTCATATGATGTGCCTCCAAGCCCCAATTTAAGCTCCAACTGAAAGATTGAGAAGCATTAGGAGATTATAAAATTAAGAAACCAAAAGCATGTTTTCTAAAGAACCACAACTTTTCGATATGGGTCATAATTTTCTCTTGATAATATTCTCTGAGATTTTCTTGGAAGCCCTGTCCTCTCTTTATGATAAATGCATATATAATGGCCTACATAAGAATTAAGCCCAGCCAGTATAATTTACTTGAGAAATATAGCAGCCAAGCATTTAACATAAAATATCCTTTAACAGTAAAAATAAAATGAGGTGGGATAGATGTAAGTAAAATTTTTAATTATGTCCTTGCATTGACCAGGCAATAGTTCAAGGTTTGCTTTCCCCACATGGTCAATTATATGAAGCATAACATGTAAACAAAAAGTCTCTTATATGAAGCATTGGTTAAATCAATCATAAGATTTAGTGCAGAGATAACTTACAGCGGGTGCTAGAATGCCCCCAAAAAGGATAATCCCGGCAATAAGAGAAAAACAGGTGGCATAATACAGCTTAAGGTTTGCTGAACTCTGCAGGCAATATATTGATTACCTATGACATGATCAACATCTTGAAGGAGAACATAGCTCTACTTGTCTATAAATCAAGAAAAAAAATGAAAAAAAAAGGGGGAAAATAGGTTGAGTTGAACAAAAACATAATTTAAATTTATTGGAAAATGTATTCACCATAAGAATGTTACCCTATGCGAAAAAGCTCACCAAAGGAGGCAAAAATGGAATGAATGATGGAAAATTAGGAAGTTCATTTTCTTGTGCTTCCTTTAAAATCCCAAGTTCTGCACTTTTAATCCTCTGTTGTATTCTCAGCCTACGAACCTATGAATTGTAGAAGGATTTCAATAGAAATTAAATCTCATTGGATAACAATGAAAGTAGAAAACATGAAATTTACTCTCAGTCATTATTTGGACTTTATCGAGCATAATAAATACTAAATAGGATACTGCACTGTGTTAAATTGCTAATTATGGTTGAAAAGGTGGAGCTAAACATGGAGCTAGATATATCGAGCTAAGACTTAACAAACAACAGTAAAAGTCCATGTTTGTTAAGTCCTAGACATCTAGAGAGCACGATGAATCTCAGAAAGACAAAAAACGAAAATGAATAAATACAACGCCTTTTAAAGACACGAACAAAAAACGTTAAAAATAAAAAGAAAATGAGAAAGCTCAAGAAGCAATTTTGGGAAACACGACGCAGATTCAATGCAGGTCAAAATCCCCAGTATCCAATAAAACATGAAAATATTACGCAAATTCAGTGAAGCACTTTCCTAAATCTTTATCTGCTAAGCACGTGACTGGTTTTAGGGAGAGAAATGATACCATGTTCGGTTCAAGACAAGACTAAGAGGGAGGGTACGCGAGAGTGTAATACGATTTGCCGATTTGGTACTAATTATTCCTACCATGAACCATGATTCATTAATAGTTAGCCTAGCTGTATAACTTTATCGCCAAGATTTCCTTCACTGTATTTTCCTTGTTAGCCATGACTCATGGGATCTTTTTTTTTTTTTTTTTTAAGTGACTCGTGGAATTTTGGTCCTACTCTTGTTTAATCTTTAAAAAAAAAGTAAAAAAAAAAAAATGGAAACGGAATGGGACCAAACATCCGAAGGCCTTCTCTTTCTCCTCTCCCCGTCCTTTCTAAGGCTTTAATAGAGTCGGTTGGATCGAATAGATTTTTTAACCGGTACACAAGGAACAGGAATATTATCCAAAAAATTTGCTACTGTGCGAAATTGAGAGCTCAAACAACCATTCAAGCTTATGTGTCAAACCAGTAAGCCTTGGGAGAGGGATAGAGAGTATCCATAGGATTCTCACTCACCTCCTCCATATGCAAGAAAATTTTGTTCCGACGACTCCGAATACAACCCTGGATCTCCTGCAATTCCATTGCGACAAAGTCTTGCTCTGTTTCCGGCCCTTCTATTATACAGAATCTGAATCCAAGGACAAAGAGGATCGAATTAATCAGTCGATATATTTTGCACAAACCCATAAAAATATGCATGTCGAGCGATGAGGGAGGAAACAAATAGAGAGTACCCGGCGGTTTTTTTCTCAGTAGGGTCGAAATCGAAGGAGGCAGCAAAAGAAGATGAGGAAGAAGAAGAAGATGACGAGCCCGGGTCGGCGACCCTGGATCGCCATCTCGAGTCGAGCTCGTGCTTTACATGTCGAAACCTCGCGCTCCGGTGAGGGAATCTGTATGGAAAAAGCGGGTTTATATGTTGCGAGACCGCCAACACTCGACCCGAACAGAGCATCCTCCCAGTTTGTTCCATGCCCGAGCTTCGTTAATGGAGTGTAGTGGACTCGGGAGTTAGAATATTGGGGTATATTTTTGTTTGTCACTTTACGATAAATTTGAAGGAGCGCATGCAAGATGCAAGTTCTGAGTCAAAAATAAATAAAAACTTATATACATTATACTATTATTTTATTTTTATTTTATTATATAAAATATAATATATTTATTTAGATGATCATTTATTATATAACTTTTTATTATTTAATAATAATAAATATATCACATCTTACATAATAAGATAAAAGTAAAATAGATATGTGGTGTATAATATTACTCAAAAATAAATTTATAAATTGACATTTTACATTATCTGTTAAATTTTTTTAAATAAAAATAATTTTATAATTTGATATATCACATCAAATCAAGTCATTTTATAAGTTTATTTTTATGTAATCTTTTTATGACTAAAGTATTTATCAAATTAAATTATCAAATTATAACAAAAATATAACTTTTAACATTTCGAGAAATAATATTTATAATTTTAAAATGTATAAGTTACGTAAATTTTGTTTTAAAAAAGTAGATAAATTTGTGACTCATGTAACAAAATTATTTTAAAGATAAACCTTAATTTTAAAAAAAAAATATGTGTGCAAAACTTACACATTCTAATATTATATATAATATTATTTTTATAAAATATATCTTGAATTATTTGAACATAAACATATTTTTTATGGAACATGTATTTTCTTATCAGATTCAAAAAAGAACTTTTCAACAAAATTTATAAAGCATGGATATTTTGCCATGTGCAAAGAGGATGTTGGTTGGTTTCCTTCTGTTTTTTCTTTTTCTTCTTTATTTTTTATTTTTTTTAATGGAGGGTAGGACGTTTCGAACGGTGGATCGCATTACCAAAACCAGTACAATCATGCATAAAATCTATTTAGAAATTTTATTTTTTGTATATCTAATAAATTGCTGATGTGGAAGATTATGCTAAAGAATTTTTAATTTTTTTAATTATAATAAATTTCACTATAGATAGTGCGCTGATACAAGCAAAACACAATCGCATAATAATGTCTCTATCTTTCGCTTCGGTAAGTGTTCTCTTTTTCTTTTGGATAATACGGATGCCATTCTTTTTGTCTTTCATTTGGATAATGTATTAATATGATGTATTCGTTATTAATGTCTTTGCTGTAAATGACAAAACATATCCTTTCAGATTCCTACAACCCTCGATTGTGATCTTTATTTTTTCAGAAATGTTAAAGCTAATTCGGGAGGCAAAAAATCTACCGATTTTTTTTTTCTTATTGAGTAAGTAAATTGTTCAAAATAATTTTTTGAATTTTTTTTTTAAATTTAGGAATATTAAAAAAGTTCAAAAAAAATCAAAAAAAAAAATGCTGCATTCAATGGGAATTCGAGCTACATTCTTTGGTGTATATAGCACCGCTCTTTTTTTTTTCATTTTAAAAGCACAAATATATTATAAATTTGTAATAACACTATTTAATTCGTGTTGAGATGCAAAATAAATAAATAAATCATCATCTGAATGTATTATTGTAGTACATACCAAATCCTTGCATAATTATATTATGCACAATTTTAATTTTTATATATAATTATGCACAATTTTAAGTTTTATATATAAGAGGTTGAGATATATGGTCAGTTTTGATACTAAGAATATCTAATAAGAGAATAATTTCAGATCGGTTTATCCTACCAACCCTTATTATCGGAAGCCAATAGGTGAAAGCTACTTAAGGGCTAGATCACCAACTTTCCAAGCCGCGGCGTAGGGGAACTCTTGCTCTCTCTCACGCAGCACGAAAGCGAAAATCCCTCTCTCTGCTTCGAACCCATCAAGCGAAACCCCTGTCTCTACTTCACCTCTCTCTCTCTCTTCTCGCTATCTCCTTCACCCATAAAGTAAAATCCCTCTCTGCTTTGAACCCATCCTTTGATCTCTCCTTCTCCCTATCTCCCTCCCTCCCTTATAAAATCGAAACCCATAAAACCCTAACCCTCCATCATTTTACAATGAAGAACAAAGCTTGAAAAACATAACATGGAGAAAGGAAAAAAAAATTAAGCTTCCATTTTGTAGAATGAATGTACGTTTCTCTCAGGGTTCGAGTTAATTTCTAAAAAGTTGGATCATATATCACTTAATAAATTTTTACAACAAAACTGACTCATCACCACAAAAAATAGAATACCAAACAAATTTAATACCATATTAATGGAATACCGAACAATTGAACACCAAAAATTTGTATTTGTGTTAATGGAACCAGCTCGAAAACCCCAATGGTAGTTGTTGATGGATTCATGTTGCTTGCTTGTAGTACGAGAGAGAGAGGGGTTTTCGGTTCGACACAGAGGGGTTTTCGGAGAGAGAGAGAGAGAGAGAGAGAGAGAGAGAGAGAGGTGGGAGGACAGAAATAGAGAAAAAATTACCTGTAGCACGGCGCACATAATAGTTGAAGGGTCACTTATGTGTAACTAGCTCATTCGTTTCCGTTTATCTCCACTTAGAGGATTGTCTTGCCAGAAGTGTTTCTCATCTAATAATTATTTTCTTAAATATGCTAGTAATCATATGGGGATTCAATTTCAAGATTGAAAAAGCATTAACATTTCACACAATCATTTGAAAGATAACTTTTTTATGGGATTATTTGTGTTAACTTTATGGTATAAACGAGTGAAGTTATCCAAATATACCTCAAGTTTGAAATGAATGCACCCATGTAGGCTTCTAAATAAATATATCGCTAAAGAGAAGGAAGTGGCAAGTGCTACCCAAACTCGATTTTGTTCAGTAACCAAGCATAAAAAAATAAATTTTGAGACAATTTTAAATATGCACAGTAAACAAAAAATGATTTATACAGCTTTAAGTTGTGCAATTATAATCTTATAAAAATAAAAATAAAAACTAAAAAAAATGTTACAGTTATTGACATTAATATTGATAAAAAAAAATTCTTTAATGATTGGCTTTACTTTTTTCACAAACAAAAAACTGTACAAGAATTGCACATATTAGAACTATATTTAATATTATTATTTTAAAATTTTAAATATTAAAAATCAAATCTTGAAGTGTTTTTTTTTTAATTATTTTTTAATACTTTTAAATATTTTTAAAAAAAAAATAAAAAAATTTATAATAATATTAAACAAATTTTCTTAATCATAAAGGGGGGAAGGAAAAAACCAGCAATGCCCCCCAGCGAGAAAAGCATTTCCCAACTTGAAATTGGTAACATGCTAGTGCTACTAGCCTACTACCAATCAATAACAAAAAATAAAGAAAAACTCTGTATACAACCGGCTCGTGCGACCGTAGGGTAGTTGCCAATGCCATATCAGATAAATGAAACACACCGTTTCATTTAAAGTTTTCAACACGCTGTAAGATGAAAATTACACTTAAAAAAGATTTCATCTTTAATAATTGTTTGAAGACGTGTGTCGTATGAAGTCACCTTTTTCCCGTGCTTCTCTTTCTCCCTTCTCCTTCAACTTTTTCCTTAAGGTTTTTCTTTCACTGTGTCCCCAGGTTCTATTCTTCTTTGTTTTTTTATTTTTTGAGTACTTCTACAGTCACCGCTCCTCCCTCCCGCTTGACGTGGCTTGCCACGTGTTATTATATTAAAACCAACAAAAAAATAAAGAGAAGAAATGAATAAAGAACTGAAACGTAAATGGACTTCTCGTTTCTCAGTTTTGGGTGAGCTCCACCGATCGGCCTCAAGACTTTTCAGTGCATTTTTTTCATTTCTGTGTGTTTCTAGCGACTTCGACCTCCAAGTATTTCCATTAACATTCCATCATTTTCTCTTACATTAGGGTTTTGTGGATGTGATTCTCTTGTTGGATATTGGGTTTCGATTTAATAATTTGCTGGTGTTTAAGAAATAACTTTGGGCATTGTACAGAGAGATGTCAATGAGAGAGAGATTGAGAAATGGAGGAATTCTTAGAGAGAGATAGAGAGCGAAAGGGGGTTTTGGAGGGATTGGAGAGAGAGAAAATACCATGGCATTCACACGGAGACTATAGAGAGAGAGAGAGAGAGAGAGAGAGAGAGAGAGAGAGAGAGAGAGAGAGAGAGAGAGAGGGGGCAAGGGAGATGGGGTATAATGATTGGGGTTAAAAAAACTGGAACTTTGATCTTGCCTACAGAGATAAAATATTTTGCATCTTGCGCATCCCTTGTATAAGGCACTTTTTATTCATTTTATTTATTTTCCCAGTTTAAAACAAACCTCCCTACGTGCATTCGACCAGAAAAAATGTCTATGTCTATGGCCGTCTTGGCCTCAGGTTTAGGAAACAGAAAAAGATACCACCAGAAAAGAGAAAGAAATAAAACTTAATATAAAAGGTATTTAATTTCTCATAGGTCATTTCTTCAGTCGACTCCATCTATGAGCATTTTCTGTGTATGAGGGTAATGATGTGGATGAGAGAATGACGAGAAGGCTTCTTCGATCTCAAACAAAGACGATGTGGATTCTTAGAAGGAACTGGGATGGCTTGCGGAGTCGCGGACGATGGGATTCCAACAAAAACGTAAATGGGTTTGGCTTGCTGGGATTCGAAGAAAACTCGATGAGTTTGCCTTGTGGACGATGGGATTCGAAGAAAAATCGATGGGTTTGACTTGCAGACGATGCGTTTAGGAGAGAGGAAGAAAAATCGATGAAGGGAGAGAAAGAGACTGGATTCAAATTTGTGTTTTTATTATTTAAAAATCTGGCTACGTGGGCTTTCCACGTCAAGCGGGAGGGAGGAGCGGGAGGATAAAGCGGTGGGAGTAGCATTTCTCTTATTTTTTAACTCAAAACACACGCACATACAACTGGGTAATCAAAGAAAAGAAAAAAATTCTGCATTTTTAAAAGGTGGATAAAAAGACAAGAAGAAAGTATTTTATAACACTGAGACATAGACAAGCTTAGATAAGAAATGGGTTTGAGACCTGGTTTTTCTTCTCTGTTGGAAATGGGTTTGGGCGTTTCCTTCTCCAATGGGTTTCGGCATTTTAGTGTACCGATATCTTCTTCTCCATCAAAATGCTCTGAGTCGAAATGAGTTTTAGCGTTTTTATTCTCAGATTGTCTTCTTTATTTCTGTCAAAATGAGTTTGGGCATGAGTTTTAGTATTTTTATTCTCAGATAGTCTTCTTTCTTTCTGTCAAATGGCTTCTTCCTTCTTCGTTGAAATACCCTCACTTGAACCAAGTTTGGGAGTTTTTCTTCTCAGCAATTTTGCTACCCAAGTTTCAGGTGGCTTTTTCTTCGTTGAAATGCCCTCACTTGATGGCTTCTACATTTTATTTTATTTTTAATTTCAGTCAGACGTTGACGTGGCAGCCGGTTACACGGCGATTGCATCCCGCGGTTGTAAGTAGCAGAATTGAAAAAAAAAAAAAGGGTTCCAGACTCCAGCACGTATCATTTTGCAATTCGGCAAGGCCCAGTAGAACCCTAGATATGCTTCCCCTATAAATTCACAATCTTCCGCGCTGCCCATTGTCCTCTGCACAATATGTTCACAGTGTCTCTTCCCATCTCCTTCGTATGTGCTTTTGCGAGTGGTTAAAACGAAGATCGACATACCGAAACGCAGAGTTTTCTCTTGTTTTAATTGGGAGAAAGCCTTGCGTGTAGACCACCACGCTCACCGGTGGAGCGATCTCACTCATCACTTTTGTGTCTCTATTTTTTTCTTCACTTGAAATAATTCTGTTTGGTTTCCCAGAAAATACGACAGTTCCATAGGAAATTAAAATTCTTGAATCATCTTCTATTCTTGATGTTAATTAGCATTTGCCCTTTGGTTTAGTCACTCTAAAACAAAAGATCAATACGTTATTTTAATTTCCTGATTTTTTAAGTCGTTTAATGTTCGGGTTTATATTCAATTTCACAGAGCCTTTGGGGAAAACAGAGTTTGCAATGAGGATGGCAAAAGCTCCCTCTTCTGAGGTTTTAAGGTGAGGAATTCTGCTGGCAGAATCGAACCTACAACTTTAAACGCCACAACCGAGTAACCTCTCTTCCCTTTTTTCCATTTCAATTAATTCACTTTTGTACTCTTATCGTGTCTGTGTTTCTATAAACAATTTAAGTATTTCGATCATTTTAATATTTTTGGATATCTACTCTATGTTCTGATGCGGATGAATGGTAATAGCCTTCAAGAATGTGACAATATTTCTTAATTGTTGGCTTTGTTCTGAAAAGTATAAATACTATTTTGCTTTCTCCTATATTTAAGTTGAGGCCGATGATGATCTAAATGATTTTTGCCTACATTGCATGATTATCTGGACTAAGATAGTGATATATCTGAATTTTCTGAGGCCTTTAGATCGTAATTTCTTCGAGTCATGGGATGGGCAGGATATGTTTTGATGCATGTTAGATCTGCAGCTTGACCACTATGCTGTTTTTAGTGTGCATTATAATGTCTACATTCATAAATTTGGGAGCTTTGTTTTATCAGTTTTCTGTGTTCATTTCTTTCCATCTAATGTTAGAACTGTTTCATGTTTTGCTCAACCTGCCATCAAAGTGTACAATCTATGTAATCTCTCGTTCTTCATAGGGAACTGGTGACGTGTTTTCTTAAGGTATTTTCTTAAGGTATTTGGGTGACTTGAAAATGATATATATATATATATATATATATATATTTTTTTTTTTTTAAAAAGAAGAATCTAAAGTCCTCAGTCTCTTCCTTATAGATCGATCTATAGGAGGGGACAAGTAAAAATACCACTCTTTTCTAGTTCCTTTTAGATTAAGCATACAAATTGATGGCCTTTTTTATTTCTTTTTTAAGTGAATAAACAATTTGTAAACTTGCGTTGATGTTTTTGTACAATCTCTTGGCTGCCCTCCCAATCCACCGTTCGAAATATGTTTTCACTCGCTGGGGATATGGATGGTCTTCATATATGTATGAAGCTATAGCAAATAAACCATGATGCTGCAATGCAACTAATCAAAACATACAAAGAAGAAAAGGAGTTGGAGTTTCATGGATTATCAATCTTGGCATTGAGTGATTTCCGCCAAGTGGTGCATGTCTCTATAGATAAATTTATGGGCGAGCTAATGGCATGTAATCTAAGTTCTAACAATATGTTGTTCTCCGTTTTATAGCAAAAGTTTATATATGAGATCAAGGCCGTCTGTATCTCTTACACTATTATTTCTCACTTTTTAGTTGAAAGTTGGGTATTAGATCGTTGGTTTCCTTTTCAGTGTAGTAGAAGGAAGATGAACATGTTATGTTAAAGAAAGGAAAACGTATTACAATAAAAATAAATAATCGTGCTGAGGTAGGAAATCTGATAAAAGTCCAATGAATAATAAAATTGCAATGAGTATAAAGATAATGGCTTGGTGCCATTTGAATAGTGAGTTGAGATAAAAGTTAAATAAAATTTTATTAAAATATTATTTTTTAATATTATTATTATTTTAAGATTTGAAAAAATTGAATCGTTTATTTTATTTTATGTAAAAATTAAAGAAAATTATAATAATGAAATGAAACTTCTTGTATCCCAATCGGGCCTAAGAGGAAGCTCGGCGAGCACCAAGATGAGACTTGAAAATTTTCTTATGATTTCATTCTCTTATCATTTCATTTATAAATATTGCTTAAACAAAAAAATGTTTTTCAGTTTCAAATCTTTAATTTTTTTAATCTAATCAATATTTAAACACAAAATTTAATATAATCTTTACAATTTACTCATTATATATTTATCCAGGAAGTAAGAAATATACAACATATGCATTCGACTATAATTATTAAAATTAACAATAATAGTTTTATTAATATAATTATAAATTTTCATAAGGTAAGAAAATATATTTTATTAATAATTTAAATAGATCTACATATTTATTAAATCATTTAATGTTTTGAATATAGTGTTATTTAATATAATTTATTAATAATTAAGTTCGATATTTTGAAAATCTAATATTGATTGTATTTTTTAGAACATATCAACTTTATTCAACTCAAATAATCCAATGGATGAATATATGAGGAAATGTCCCCCAAAATAATGCTCTCCTTAGAGAGTTTAATTGCATCATTGGCTAAGACATGAGCCAAACTATTACAATCTCGTGACACTTGAACTATGGACCACCTATCAAAGTGAAGCAATAAGGCTTTGACATCTGATAGAATTATCCCTATTGAAGACCCTTTCTGGTTTGGGTTGTTAAGATCCATTACAACTTGTTTTGCATCACCCTTGAAGATAACATGTTTAATGCCTAGTTGTTGACACAAGATGACTGCTTTCAAGACTCCATAAGATTCTGCTAAATGAGCATAAGGAAAAATATTTTTAGGTGAACTCAAAGAAGCTACCACTCTTCCCTCCCTATCACTACATTAGCACCAATCTTGCTCCTTCCTCTATCGACAATTGCATCCCAATTGACTTTGAAGACATTCAAAGGTGAAGGGCTCCAGCTAGGAACACTATGACTAGGTCCTACCTGAACTATATTAGAGATTTCGTTAGCTGCCTTGTATCCTGATACAACAATTTTGGCTGCCTATACTATCTTCCCTGGTTTCCAAAACTTGTTTTGAAAGACTTAAGCTATTCATTCTCTTCCAAATCTGGTAAACTGTTGCTGCAAACTCGTCAAGTTTTTCATTTTCTAGTACAGAAATTAAGTGAATCCACAACTCCTTAAATGTATTTTCCATAACTACTCATTTCTGCAATTTCTTTAGACTCATACCCCACACATCTTGTAGGGAGATGCACGACCACAAAGCATGCATGACAGACTCTAGCTCCTGTTGACAAATTGGACATAGTGGAAAATCCACTATCCTTTTCTTAAAGAGATTAAGTTTTGTAGCCATTGACTTGTGACAAGCCCTCCATAGTAGCATCTATTGGCATTAGTGACCCCCAGTTTCCAAACATGAGACTAGACTTTGTTCTTTTGGACAGCATAGGAGGATTGACCCTAATCCTTTGCCTCCATCGTGCCTAATAAATGATAGGCACTCCTAACAGAAAACTTTCCATCACTAATGCATCGCCAAGTCATTAAGTCACTAGCATTAGTAATACTCAAAGGAATTCGACTTATACCTGCAGCCTCTTCTGGATCAAATACTTCATGCAATAATGGTAACTTCCATTCACCTTCTTGCTGGTCAATTAAACAACTAACTTTCGAATTTTCATCCAAGACCTTCCTTGATGATTGAACTTTATAAGAAGTTGGTCTGGGAACCCATCTATCGTGCCCTATTCTGACCGAGTCACCATTACCAATACACCAAAACATTCATTCCTTTAAAACCTCCTTACCTGCAGTAAAACTCCTCCATAAATAAGAAGGGTTACTTCCCACTTTTTCCTTCGTAAAGTCAGTTCTGTGGAAATATTTTGCCTTCAACACTCTAGTAGCTAGTGAATCTGGATGTTTTATGAGTCTCCACTCTTGCTTAGCTAGGAGAGCAACATTGAACTTCTTAAAATCTCTGTAGCCAAGCCCTCCCTCTTCTTTAGATATGCCCAAAATTTTTCAAGGAATCCATTTAACTTTAGATTTGTCCCCTTTCACCCCCCATCAGAATTCCTGCAATAATGAGTTAATAGCAGTCAAAATTGCTTGTGGGAGCTTGAAGATGCTCATACAGTAGGTGGGAATAGCTTGCACAATAGATTTCAACAATACCTCCTTTCCAGCCTGAGATAAGAACCTCACTGTCCAATTTTGCATTCTTACCCTTATGTTGTCCTAAACAGGTTTAAAAGCATTCAATTTCTATTTTCCTACGTAGGCTGGAAGCCCTAAATATTTCTCATAAGACTTAAGCTTCCACCAGACCTGCAGGTACCAAAATAGCCTCCTTTGCTTCAATCCTCGTGTTACAACTAAAATAAATAGTTGTTTTGTCCATATTTAGCCTCTGCTTAGAAGCATTTTCATAAGCTTTGAGAATTCCACAGAGCTTGCTCCACTCCAAAGCATTGGTTTTACAAAACAGCAAACTATCATCTGCAAAAAAAAGATGATTAACCAGTAAACTTCCTCTATCAAAAGGAAAACTTGTAATGAACCCCTTCTGCTTAGCTTGATCCAGCATCTTTCCAAGCACCTCAGAGCAAAAGATAAAGAGATAGGGGGATAAGGGATCCCCCTGTGTCAAACCCTTCATAGGATGGAATTTTCGCTGAGGTCTTCTATTAAGCAATATGGAGTAATTAAGCAATATGGAGTTTGAGACAAGGGGATCTCTTATCCCCTTATCCATATTCCATTAAGCAATATGGAGTAATTAACAATTCTTACACACTGTAAAACCAAGGCAATCCACTCCTTACTGAAACCCATTTTAAGTAAGTCAGCTTCCAAAAATGCCCACTCAATCCTGTCGTAGGCCTTACTCATGTCTAGCTTTAGTGCCATATACCCTTCCTTCTTACCTCTCATCCTTTTTTTCATTGAATGCATCGCTTCATAGGCCACAATGATGTTAGCAGATATTAATCTCCCGGGAACAAATGCACTATGAGAAGGGGAAAGTGAAACAATAGAAGGCAGAAGTTGTTTTAATCTGTTAGCCAGAACCTTAGAGACCACCTTGTAGATTACATTGCATAAACTTATGGGTATGTACTCAGTGACTAAAGTAGGATTCTTCTTCTTGGGAATCAAGGCAATATAAGTATCATTAATCTCAACCAAACCACTCCTAGTATATAGTATTTCCTACACTGTAGCTGCCACCTCCACACCAACTTCTAGCCAGTTATCCTGATATAAACTTACAGAGAATCCATCAAGCCCAAGAGAGCCATAAGGATTCATGTCAAAAACTGCCAAATCTCATATTGATAACACTATTAATAAGAAATTTCATTTTTTGCAGTATTATATTCTATTTAATTTCTAATTTTATAAATATTGATTTTTATTTATTACATCTGTTATTATTCATAATATGTTAATATAGTCTTATTTAACAAATATAATTATACAATTATTGTGTTCTGTATTTTTAATGTGTTCTTTGTAACAAATCTGTTGCTTCTGTTCTTATTTCACTCTTCCTCATTCTGCTTCTTGTTAATTTCCTCTACTTTGTCAATTCTTTTATTTGTCCTCTACTTTCTGATCTCAAATAAAAAATACTTATTCTATTTTATTAATGGATAATGTCATACACTACACTTTCATCCTATTTTTATTTTATTAAATAAGATGTAGCACATTCATTAACATTAGATGATAAATAAACATGTAATAAATGATTATTTAATGGTAATAAATATGTCACATTTTACTTGGTGGGATGGTAATAAGGTGTATAAAATTTTCCTTTATTAATAACATTGTTAAGAAAAAATTTCATTTTCTCCTGTCTTTTATTCAGTTTAATTTTAAATTCTATAAATATTGGATTTATTTCTTATAGCTGTTATTATTCTTAATATATTAATATAGTGTTAATTAACAAATACGACTATATAATAATTGTGTTTGTTTGGACAGTTCTTTTATTTGTTACTTTGTGGTATGTAATTCTGTCTGCTACAATATTATATTCTGTTCAATTTGCAATTTTATAAATGCTTCTCTTATTCATTATGTCTGTCGCCATTCTTAACAGGAAAAATATAGTTGCAAGCACAATTGTGTACTAATCTGTGTATCAATGTGATGTGATTGGTCAAAAAGTAGATTTTATTGAAAACAATGTTAATTTAAATTTTAAGTATGAATAAATCAGTATTGGTACACAGATTAGTGCGCAACTATGCTTGTATGTAGCAAAACTCTTCTTAATATTTTATTACGTCATTCAATCGTATGTAATGTTTGATGTATTGTTATTTAATATAGTTTAATAATAAAGAAATTATTTTAGACACCTCATATCAATAATAAATATCAATTTATATATTAGTAATAAATTTGATATTAATAAGAATGTTAATGTTGTTATTAGCTAGTAAGATTACTTATAGTTAAAAAAATTTAATAATTTTATTATTATGATTATAAATTTTCGTGCAACATTTCATACCAATTAATAAATATTAATTTATATATTAGTAATAAATTTAATATTAATAACAATTAATGTTGTTATTGATGACATTGGTTATAATAAATAAAAAAAGAAAATTTTTTATTACTGTGTTTATAAATTTCCATAAAATATGAGCATATTTTTCCTAATAACTTAAGTAGTCTATTTTCAAAGTATATTTTAATAAAAATTTAGGTAAATTCAAATACCTATTAAATCACTTAATGCGTTTAATATAGTTTTATATGATATAATTTATTAATAAAGAAGTTTGATAATTAAAAAAAAACTATTATTCATATTGATTAATATAAGAAAACAATATATGAAGACATAAAGGAGAAAACAACAAAACTTTCAGACCTAAAAAATAATAAAAAAATAAAAAAGATCATTTTCTGCAGTGTTATATAACTTATATTGTATTTAACTTTGGATTTTATAAATATCCATTCCATTTATTGTATTTATCATTGTTCTTAATGTGTTATCATAGTTTCATTCAATAAATGTAATTTTAACTTTATTATATTCTCTTGTTTTTATATTCTCTTCCAGATAAATCTGCTAGTTCTACTTTTTCCGATTTCATGACCTCACTTGCTGTTGATTTTCTGCATTTCTAGTTTTCTACTGTTCTTTTATCTGTCCTCTACTTTTTGATATTTTCTGGTAAGAATTTCTTATTACTAGTTATAATTAATGGATGCCTGTTATGTGCACATTTAAAATTTTACAGGGAAATTGTGCTGATAATGCATCTACTATACCAACAATAACAACTATTACTACCAACAACATCGTTCAAACTTCAACGCTTCATAATTGTTTCAGAAAAATATTACATACTGTAGTTTCTAAACCAGATTATTTAGCATCATTACCTTCATGTCATTATTGTAGAATAAAAAATTTTTGTCATGAACCCAACGGGTTTTGTTGTTCTAATGGAATCATCTCGTTAAGTCTTAATCTTATTTGTAAAGAACTTAATCAGTTATTCACCTTTGATTCAGTTGAATATAAAAAATTTTGTACATATGTTCATATATATAATAATAAGTTTGCTTTCACATCATTTAGAGTAAAATTTAATAGAAATCTCTGTAAAAAAAAGGGGGAAAAATTTACACATTTAGAGTCTAATGACAAATCTATTACTATATTAACAATTTAATTCCTGAGGACGGACATCTTTCGTACTTAGAATTATATTTTTCTGATATCGAACATGAACTATAAAATCATATTTCTGATGCAGAGATTAGATCCTTGTATTATTGCCCAATTAATAGGTGTACTCAAAGTTAATCCATATTCTCGTTTCTTCTGAACATTGAGCAACGTATCAAATATTGAAAACCATATAACCCAAATAAGATTAGATCTTGATTTAGATCAATGTGTGTGTTTATAATGGTCTATTGACATCACAAGTAGCCACTATTTGGACACAAACTGATAACTGTACTGAACAAAAAGGTAGAAATATTATAGTTTTCAATCATATAGGTGGAACTCATATTGTGTAAAATTATTTTGGTTGTTACAATCTATTACAATATCTATTATTATTTCATTTTGGAGACTCAGGTTGGCATCAAGGGATTGAAAAAGTTAAAAAAAAAATATTAATGTCAATAAATGCTCCAACATTAAAAATTCCAGATGTCTTAAAATTAAACAATGCAGATGAACTAATTAGAAACGAAGAACAAGGTAATAACAAATTTCCATATGCTAGCTCCTTTATCTTAAATTTATATATCTCCAAACTTCTAAATTTGTCCTTATAATATTTTTAGCTATGAAGAAAAAGAAGAAAGCTCTGACAATTTCGTGTTGTGAATATTATTGTTAGAAATTACAAATTAGAAATACATATAGATCGATTCTTTTATTATACAGTCGTTTATTACCATAGGTTGTTGTTGATATGTATATTAAAATTGAATCATTAAGATTAATTTTTTTTTTCGAAACAATAAGAAATAAGATTAGATGTGTATCAAGGTGTTGTCGATGGTATTTTAATTGAAGAAACTAATGCCTTACAAATTGAAAAGCGTATTATCCTACCTTCATATTTTATTGGAGATCTAAGAGATATGCACAAAAAATATATGGAAACTATGGCATTAGTTCAACGTTTTGGCTAACCCGATATTTTCTTAACTATGACATGTAACCTAGGCTAGAAAGAAATTTTAGATGAATTGAATCCACACACAAAGAGATTCAAAACCGTCCAATTCTAATTGCAGGTGTATTTAAAGCAAAATTAACAAATCTAAAAACTGATTTATTCAAATGAAAATTTTTTAGCAAAGTTGTGTCATATACTTATACAATTGAACATTAAAAAAAAAAAAAAAAAAAAAAAAAAAAAAAAAAAAGGTCTTCTGCATGTCCATTCTTAATTATACTATAAAAAGATTGAGAAATTTATGCACCTTAATCTTTTGATAAATTGTTTCAGCGAGGATCCCTGATCAAACGAAAAATTTACATTTATATAAAACTATCGTTAAACATATGATACACGACCCTTGTGGAATGCTAAACCTAACAACTATATGTATTAAAAGAAATAGCACTTGCAAAAATCGATATCCTAAAGAATTTGCATAAAAAAACAATTGTTGGAACTGATTACTTTCCATTATATAAATGTTTTCATAACGGAATCACTATTAAAGTTGGAGGAAAAAATTTATACAATAGTTGGGAACCATATAATGCATATATTCTTTCAAAATTCAACTATCACATCAATGTAGAGATTTGTTCTATAATTACAGCTGTTAAACATCTATATAAATACATTTACAAAAGATATGATTATATTGTTTTCAATTTAATTAACGAACAAAATTATGAATAGATTGATGAAATTGAACAATTCCAACCAGGCAAATGGATTACTCCACCT
Source organism: Carya illinoinensis (assembly GCF_018687715.1). NCBI lineage: Eukaryota > Viridiplantae > Streptophyta > Magnoliopsida > Fagales > Juglandaceae > Carya > Carya illinoinensis. The sequence continues at coordinate 38,837,118 of NC_056758.1, forward strand.
GAAGTTATGTGGAGAATATATGGTTTCTCACTTAATGAAACGTATCTATTAGTTTATAGTTTATATCTCTATCTTGAAGATCAACATTTAGTAGCTTTTCATGCATATGAAAATTTGAACAATATTTTAAATTAAGATTTCTCAAAGAAATCAATGTTAACAAAACTTTTCGCTAAAAATCAAGTTGATGAAAATGCATGATGTATAGAGAATTTTCAGATAAAAATTTGTTCGGGATTCACAATAGAAGGTTTGGAGTGCAAGAAAGAAGAAAACTATTCTAGGCCAAATTGTTACAGCTAATATAGTTGAATGTGAAAGATATTATTTACAAATATTATTAAATCACATTACAGGACCAACATCATTTGAAAACTTAAGAACAGTTAATAACGTTATTGTACCAACATATTGCAAAATAGCTAATTGACAAGGTCTATTAAATAAAGATAGCAATTTAGAAAATTGTTTAGAAGAAGCTTCTCTTTATCAAATACCAAACAGTTTAAGGTGCCTTTTTGCCACAATTTTAGTATATTGTAATCTTACAAATCCAAAAAAATTTTAGGAACACTTTGAAAAAGAAATGTCTACAGATTTTAATTTAGAAAATCGGTCAACAACAATTGTTTAAAAAATGTCATTTTTCCTACACTTAAGTCAATGGAAAAAAACATAAATATGTATCATTTTGTTTTGATTAATATATTGCTCGACGAAAATGAATTTGGAAATAAAGAAATTGGCGATGAAATAAGTGTTACAATTTCAGAAGAAGATATATTTGCATCAAAACGTTTAAATTTTGAACAAAAAATGCATATAATTTGATTTTTCAAACTTTGCTATTAAATAAACCTGTTGCATTTTTCATCAATGGTCCTACCGATACCAGAAAAACATTTATATATAAAGCATTGCTTGCCGAAATTAGACCAAAACATATCATAGTACTTGCAATTACATCATATGGCGTTGCTGCATCTATTTTGCCTGGATGATGAACAATACATTCACGTAGGGGTGTAAAAAAAACTCGGCAAATCGGAAAACCGGCCCGGACCAAACCGGACAGGACCGGTTGTGCCGGTTTTGGAACGGTTCGGTCTGGAACCGGTTTTCATAAATGAAAAACCGGCCGGAACCGGTCCGGTTTCGGTTTCGGTTAGTTTTGGACCGGACCGGACCGGTACTATTTATATATTAATATTATATATAATATATTTTATATTATATATAATTTTTAATCACATAAAAAATAATCACATATATACTAATACTAATATTCTAATATAGATTATAGTTAATACTCATACTAATATAGTTATACTAAATCATCAAAACTAACACTAACATATAGCTATACTAATAGTCTAATATTAATACTATTATATTGTCTAATATATTATATAGCTATAACTAATACTAATATATATATACTAATACTAATCGTCTAATATAGGATTATAGCAGATTTTTTTTTTACACTAAATTTCTTATTTTAGTTTTTGTTTTATAGCAGTTTTTTATATAGCGAATTTTGTTTATATAACAGATTTTTTTTATAAAACAGATTTTTTATATCAGAATTTTTTACATAACAGATTTTTTTTTATAAACCAGATTTTTGATAGCAGAATTTTTTTACATAGCAGATTTTTTTTTTGCAAAGCAGATTTTTGTAAATGGTAAACAGAATTTTTTAAATCAGTTTTTTCTTTTAAACAGAATTTTTATAAAAAATTTGTATTTTATTAAAACAGGAAAACCGGACCGAAAACCGGAATACCGGTTCAGAAAGAAAATCGGTGCGTAATCGGTTTTAAAAAATGCAAAACCGGTACCTACCGGTTCGGTCCTAGATTTTGTACAAAACCGGACCGGTTACACCCCTACATTCACGTTTTAAAATTTCATTGAACACAGATAAAAATAGCAGATGCAATATCTGCAAATAAGGAAACCTTGCTAAATTATTGCGTCTTGCAAAATTAATTATATGAGACGAAGTCTACAAAACAATATCTAGAAACATTAGATAAAATGTTGTGAGACATAAATGATACATAGGTGGAAAAGTCTCTTTTTTTTTTTTTTGGAGATTTTCGTCATTATTACCTGTAGTTCAAAAAATACAAGAGAATAACAAATTAATGCAAATTTAGCCTGTTCTTATTTATGGCCCGTTCTAAAAAAAATTAAATTAACGGAAAATATAAGAACTAGATTAGATCCAGATTTCTCACATTATTGAATTGAGGTTGGCAATGATAACACACCAATTACTATTGATAACAATATCAAAATTCTCAAAAACATGCTCATTCCTTATAGCAATGACATTGAATCTCTAAACTCTTTATTAGATGCTATTTTTGGAAACATTTCCGAGTAATCAAACAATTTGCTCAAAATGACAAATTGAGCTATATTAATACCAAAAAATAATCAATTAACGAAATAAATGTTATACTCATTGAAGAAGATTCCCTGACAATATAGTTTAATACTACAGCTTTGACGAAATAATCGATGCATCTAAACAAGGTATTATGGAAGATTTTTTTAAAACATTAGCACCAAATGGACTACCACCACATAAATTATTGCTTAAAAAAACTGTCCAATCATGTTAATTAGAAATATTAATTATTCAGAAGGTTTATATAATAGAATGCAATTAATTTGTTGAAACTTTAATTGTGATATTATTAATGCGCAAATTACAGTTGGTCATCATAGTGAAAAAGGGGTATTTATACCTAGAATTCCATTTCTACGATATACAATTGAAAATGGTGGGTTCTCATTAAAAAAAAAAAAAACACACAATTTCCTTTTAAAAGTTTTGCAATAATAATAAATAAATCATAAGGGCAAATATTATATTCTGTCGGCATATATTTACCTAAACCAGTATTTTTCCACGGATAGTTATATATCGCATTATCAAGAGCAAAAATTATTGATTCAGTAAAATTTTTTATAAGACCAACCATAACTGGTAGCTCTAGAAAAATTATACAAAAAAATTGTATATAGAGATATGTTAACATTGACAAATTTGTTATAGCATTACGTTAGTCTTTCAACCCTTTTCATGTTGTAATTGTTGATGTATTGTATTATTTTCTTCGTTTCTATTGTAAAATTTATAATATGTATACTAATATTTGTTTTTGTTCTAATTTTTAAATGTAACAAAAATGCGGATTCTTTACACATCGATCAAGGATATCACTTTAGCAACAAGAAATTGAAAAATAAAGATGATCGTAGCAAAAAAATACCAAAACAGACAGCACAAAATTCACTGATAAAATATCAAAATTTAACACTGATAGATGTTGAGGTATTAAAATATGGTTTTTATTGTCTCTCATAAATTCAATTCTAAAATAATGATTTCTCTACATAAATATACAATAAATAATTTCTATCTTTTTTCAAGGTAACTCAGTCCAAACAGTGATATTTGGACGAGACATCGATCTCCAATCCTATTATATAAGTAATGTGTTCGTGAAACAAATGGATGCAAGACATCAAGTTGAGGTGTATGAATATCAATGAATCTTGAATTTAAGAACAATTATTGAAAACATTGGAGATGAGATAGCAATAAGGCCTCTGAAATATAACATCGTCTCTTTGGATCAAGTTGACGCTTATAAAGACACTGATGTTGAAATAGGTCAGCATTATATAAGTATTTTCATTCGTTTATATGTTTTTACTTGATTATAAACTAACAAAAAGAAAATTAAAATTTAGACATTTTAACCTTGCAATCCACATGAAACCGTCGAAAGAAGTTAACTTCGTTCATGGCAAAACAATGGTTCGAGATACATATATATTATTGATCAAAGGTTTGGATATATTTTCAATTACATTTATGAAGTTCTTGATTTAACATCTTTTATTATTCTCATTATTAAAAAGTTACTTAAATTTGCACCTTTTGTAATCTAAAACTCCTTTGCTTGACAATGTGAAATTTTTGTTCGTGACGAATGCATAAAAATTTCAAATCTCATTGAAGCAAATCCAATAATACTGGGAATTCGAATAAGAGCTAGCTCTTACAATGGTACTTCCCGAATAAGAGCTAGCTCTTGCAATGGTACTTCCCGTTAAAAGTAACATTTTTATTATATGTTTACATGTTTATTCATACATATCTATAATTCAGGCCTCTCTTTATTGTTAAGACCAACAAGTGTTTTCATCATTGAACCTCTCCTCCCATGTGCAGTAACCTTACGCACATGATAAAGAATCTATCTAAAAGAATTTGTTATGATATAACATTAGATATATCTAACATAATATTGTCTCATTTTTTAGTACTTTCATTAGTTTAATTATCACTTCAAACATTCAGGGCGACACAAAACGATCCGTTGTTGGAAGAAATAATTGAAAATAACTTCAACACACTCGGAGCATCTACTTTAGGCACTATTGTAAACATGACAATAAAATTTTTTGAAATTGTAGTGATCATCAAATCTGCACTACCGATAATAGTATATTCTCATTCTTTATAAATAAATTTCTTTTTTTATTTGCAATTACTTTACTGTTATATCAAAATATTAATGACTTACACACACACATATATATTGTTAATTTATTATATGACATGCTTATCCATTTCCGTCTTAATACAGAGGCCAACTTTTATGATTAAAGTAAGATTCTCCCTTGTTGACTTAGATCAATACTTCTATTATATGTCTTGTGCAAATTGTAACAAAGCAACAATTAGAATTTTCTATATTACAGTTACAAAAGGATGATTGTGTCCCACAACAGCATGATTGTGTCCCGGCCACGGTAAAAATTTTCTTTCATATTTTGAAATTATAAATTCTCACCTCAAAATTAGAACATACTAAATGTAAATACTAATAAATAACAATCTATTTGTTAATCTTAGATATCAAATATATTTGGAGGCATATGATGATACCAAAAATATTGCAGTCGTAACGTTCATTTAGACCAATTGCAGAAGAAATCATCAATTGCACCACAATAGATATCTTAGAATACGAAAACGAGGTAAAACGTGTATTTATAATTTATTTTAAAAATTTGATACATTACTTATTTATATGTTTTCACCATTACATGATCGCCTTTCATATTTTTAGAATTTAGCAGTTCAAATTTTCACTAAAAAGTGGATGATCTTGTTGGGCAGATAGATAAATTACACCAAAACAAATAGAATGTTCTTTTTGTTAATACCACTCCCAAAGCAGAAAATTGAATATTTTAAATATCTCATTTGAAAGTAGCCTTGTTTGGTTAAACAAACTAAAAATCTCATTTCATCTCATCTCAACTCATCATTACACATTTTTCAAATCTACATATAAAATATAATAAACAATCTAATTTTTTCAAATCATAATATAAAATTAATATTTAAAAATTATATTATAATAATATTTTATTTATTATTATTTAAAATATCTTATCTCATCTGTATAACCAAACGGACGTTAGCTCATGTGATACATTCTTTAAAAATATATATACATAGTTGTACTTATTATGTATAGTTAAAAATTTGAAACGTTACAAAATTAGTCAACTGGTCAAACGTGCCGCCCACGTTTGAAATATAGGCAGTTGCCGGGCCGACTAGTATAGATACAAAATTGAAACATGGCAAAATTGCTCAACTGGTCAAACGTGCAGCGCACGTTTGAATATAGGCACGTTGCCCTTATTAGATTTTTAATAAGCGGAAAATATAAACTTGAAATTGGTAAAATGCTACTACGAATAATACAGCAAGAACGGGTCAGCACGTATCATTTTGCAATTCGGCAAGGCCCCATGGTTCCCTGGTTGTGCTTACCCCTATAAATTCACAACCTTCCACGCTGCCCATTCTCCTCTGACAAGATGTTCCCAGCGTCTGTTCCCATACCGAAATGCAGAGTTTTCTCTTGTTTTAATTGGGAGAAAGCCTTCCGTGTAGACCACCACGCTCACTGGTGGAGCGATCTCACTCATCACTTCTCTGTGTCTATTTTTTTCGTCACTTAAAATAATTGTCTGTTTGGTTTCCGGGAAATACGACTAATCCATAGGAAATTAAAATTTTTGAATCATCTTCTATTCTTGAAGCTAATTAGCATTTGCCCGTTGGTTTAGTCACTCTAAAACAAAAGATCAATACGTTCTTTTAATTTCCTGATTTTTCAAGTCGTTTAATGTTCGGGTTTATCTTTAATTTCACACAGCTTTGGGGAAAACAGAGTTTGCAATGAAATGGCAAAAGCTCCCACTCCTGAGGTTTTAAGGCGAGGAATTCTGCTGGCAAAATCAAAACTACTACAACTTAAGATTGAGTTTAGTTGTTGAGAAGTGTTGAGGTATGTTGTGAATAATAATAAAAAAATAGATAAAAATTAATAATCAAATATTAAATAGTAATAAAAAATAAAAAATAATAGTCAAAAATAAGTCAAAAATAATAATAAAATATGTTAAAAAGTATTGAGTATCTAACCATAACTGAGTAACCTCTCTTCCCTTTTTTGCTTTTCAATTCATTTACTTTTATACCCTTATCGTGTCTGTGTTTCTAAAAACAATGTTAGTATTTCGATAATTTTAATATGTTGGGATATCTACTCTATGTTCTGATGCGGATGAATGGTAATAGCCTTCAAGAATGTGACAATATTTCTTAATTGTTGGCTTTGTTCTGAAAAGTATAAATACTATTTTGCATTCTCCTATATTTAAGTTGAGGCCGATGATGATCTAAATGATTGTAGCCGACATTGCTTGATTATCTGGACTAAGATAACTGTGATATATCAATTTTCTGAGGCCTTTAGATCGTAATTTCTTCGAGTCATGGGATGGGCAGGATATGCTTTGATGCATGTTAGATATGCAGCTTGCCCACTATGCTGTTTTTAGCGTGCATTATAATGTCTATATTTATACATTTGAGTAATTCTATCGTCTGCCTTCTTTCTCCAGCACCACACAACGGTGGTGACATGGATTTTGTTTTCTTTTTTTTTTTTAATTTTTTTTCCTGAAAGCAAAACGCACGTTTTATCCTCCCTCATTTCTATCTTATTATTCCAGTATCCATTTTGAATTTCTTTCCCCTCCCCAGCGTTGTGCCTTCGCCGGACGATTTTTTTTCCCCTCCCTCGTTGTGCCGTCTTCGCCCCTCCGACGACTATCTGGATCTTCCGACGAAGTTGACCGGCCGAACAAACTCACACCCAGGTTTTACGCTTCGTCCTCTTCTTTCTTTTTTGCCATTTCTCTCTCTAGAAAATGGCTCTCTCTGTACACTCAGGTTTTACATTCATCTTTCAGTACTCTCTCTCTGTATATTGCAAGATCCAAATGTTGTATATGCACAATTTACAGGTTTTCTCTTATTCGTTTTACTATATGTTTTCTTGTATTTATATATGCATGATTTCTGAAGTAGAAAAGAAAGTAACCATCTTGGATAGAAGGGAACGACGGTTTGAGGAGAGACTTCTCAGAAATCACTCCCGAATAATTTTCTTTTGTGGGATCAGTATCAAGAAACCAAATCGAAGTCTTTCTGCTCCTGGTATCGCCTCTTTTTCCTTCTTCTTCATTGCTCTTGTATGATGTTTTCAGTAAAGCAAATTGAAGGATTAAAAAAAAAATAGTAGTACAAATTGCGAAGCTTTTGTATGTGATAATTCTTCATTTGCTTTGTTGGATGTGTTCAGGATTTTATTGTTCTCCTTCCTTGCGTGATTCATGATTATGGATGTCTCAGTGATAAAGTCGGATGCTTTTGGACCTGGCTATAAACTGGAATATTTTATAGACTACATGTTATTCTTTTTGCCTTCTGTTTTTTAACATCTTCATTTGATTCTCCAATTGAGCTCTCACATGTAAATTCTACTTATGTCAGATTTTATAAAAGTGATGAGTTAAATGTGTATTGAATCATCATCCCCAGAGATTCAGAGAACACCCCTCATATGAGAGAAACCAAAGTAAAAATACCTGATGAGTTAAATGTATGTTCAATTTTTCTGTAACTCACTAGTGCTGGCATTGGGTGCTTTTTTATCCTACAAAGATACTCAGGCAGTAATGATGTTGTGCAATACAGCCAAAATAGCATAAAACGATGTTTCCCTTTGTGTAAATATTAACCTACCATTTGTTAGAAGATAATCTAAATGTATCTGACCATACCTTAGTATTAGTATTATTCAAAAAACGTAACTAGCACGTATTAGGCGTAGCTTCTAGCTAGAACCGTGGTTCGAGGGTTGGTAGGAGGAAGAAGAGCAAGAAGAAGAATTAAATGAGGTATCCACGCCGGGACCAAATGCTTTGATACAACTTATAAAGAAGGTTTTACCTACAAAAAAAAAAAAAAAGGTATTATTTAAAAAAATTTATGGGGCTTTGTCCTCTTAAAAAAGTATTGTTTTTCTCCATATTTATTGAACTGTTTAACTTTCGGAATTTTTTAAGTGTACATATTTTAAACGTAGTCGTGATGAGATAATAGGAAATATTTGATAATAAGTTTTAAATATTTGATAATAGGAAATATTCTAAATGTAGAACTTGCATTGAAGGTGTGATTAAAATATGTATAACGATCCAGAGAGGTTAATGGAGCCAGGTAGATTCCTTTTAGCAATGCTTTTAAACTTCTTTTGTTACTTGCATTTGAGCGGTTCTAACAGTGATATGCCAATTTATAGCCTCCATCAATGCCCTCTTTTGGACCAACGATTCTCTATCCTTAGTCGACTAATGCGGAGGAGTCGAAACGAGTTCAACATCCAATCCAGGATGGTTTTGAAAATCATGTTGACAATGTTATGGTGTTGTGCCATTTCAGAGTTCTATTAACTTCTGTTGTGTTTTAATCAGATTTTTCTTCAGTACTAATATTCTAAAGTTCATTGATCAGTGATTGTTAGAGCTCTCTCTCTTTCTAAATTTCAAATAGCTTGCAACATATGAAAAATCAGCTATTTAATAGTGATATAATCTGTAAACTTGTGTTGATGTTCTTGTACAATCTCTTGGCTAGCTACCCTCCCAATCCAACGCTGGAAATATGGTTTCACTCGCTGGGGATATGGATGGTCTCCATATATATATGAAGCTATAGCAAATAAACCATGATGCTGCAATGCAACTAATCAAAGATACAACGAAGAAAAGGAGGATATTGTTAGAGTTTCATGGATTATCAATCTTGGCATCGAGTGATTTCCGCCAAGTGGTGCATGTCTCTATAAATAAATTTATGGGCGAGCTTATGGCTTGTAATCTAAGTTCTAACAATATGTTTTTCGTTTTATAGCAAAAGGTTATATTTGAGATCAAGGCCGTCTGTATCTCTCACGCTATTATTTCTCACTTTTTAGTAAAAAGTTGGATATTAGAATCTTAGATCGTTGGTTACCTTATTCAGTGTTGTAGAAGGAAGATGAACATGTTATGTTAAAGAAAGGAAAAAGTATTACAATGAAAAATAATCGTTTGATTAAAGTCCAATGAATTATAAAATTGCAATGAGAATAAAGATAATGACTGAGGAAGTTTGAGAGATGAAATTTTCACTACTTCTAATAATTTAATATTTCATTCACAAATATGTTTAAATAAAAAATATTTTTTAATTTCAAATTTTTAATTTTTTAATTTAATTATTATTTAAATAAAAAAATAATATAATTTTTATAATTTCTAAAATAAAAATAATTTTAAAAAATTTATATTCAAATAATTTTTTAATTTATAATATTTTTATTTAGTTTTTTCAATCTCTTTTTTCGAAATTGAATGCATAAAGCATCTTATTTCAAATGGAAAACAATGCCTCAGCATTTCAACGTCTTGTGGCCCAAAAAAGAGAGCCTGGATCCGCTGATAGCCTCTTGTCACGCTGTTTCGTGGTGTCTTTTCCCCTCTTGTCACGCTGTTTTGTGGGGTCTTTTCCCAGTTTTCAACGATTTTTTCATGTTACCATTTTCAATTGAACCTACATATCCGTATAATTTATCAAAAATATTACATTTTAAAAAGATAAATATGTTAGGAAAAAAATTATATAAAAATAATATCATAAATTAACGTAATTTAATGTGATTTATTAAATTTTAAAATTATTTTTATTATAAAATATATCTAACGAATATCATTAATCACGTTATGAATTTATTTTTATAGAATATAATTGAGGCTGCAGCAATATTCTTCCAAACGAAATGTCAAAATGATTGATTATATACACGTTAGTTGAATCAGAACAAATCACACTATCATCCGTCTTGCATTGACGCTTTCCAACTTTCCACTTCATATGGGAATGAAGCAACTGATCATCTTCTACTCACAAAACAACGTTTTTATTTTTTCTTTCTTTCTTTATGCACAACTCAAGCTAATCGATTAAGTTGTAGGGACTCACGGGAAATATCCTCGTTTGAGATGGCGTTGGCCTAACTATGTTCTAAGCCATTCTTATTGAGTTCACCCCCAAGTCTTGCTTGATTTTGGAGCTTTCGGGCCAAGGTATAGTTATTTCTTAATAAAATTTAACTTCCCTAGAAAAGAAAATTCTCGCTCCAAAAAAGAAAAAAATCTCTCTGACTAGTCAGAAAGTTAAGCTTCAATTACGCAGTCGGATGTTTCAGAAGTTTTTCGTGAACTTACAATACATGCAACGGCATATAGGAAACGCTGCTAAGCAACGTTGGCCGGCCGCGTTACCTGCCGTGAGGGGAAGCACAGCGCAAAACGCCATCGATCGTGTTTTGTGACTCTCGTTTATAATTGGAACGAAATGCAAAGTCTGCCTGCTGGCTGCAGCTTGCTTCCATATTCATGACTCTCGATATATATCCATATATATATATGTATATTCCAAAACTTTATTGAGGTGATAAATCATACTTTCTATCTTTAATGAAAATCATTTCTTTATTTCAAGTATCTGATGTTTATTTGACCTTTATTGGTGCACCTGTAACAGCCGAATCACAAGCCGCATCTCAAGTAACGGAAACAATGAAAGCTACGGAAATGGAAACTGCAGAAACAGAGGATACGGAAATGGAAAGCTACGGAAAAGGAAGTTATGGAAATAGAGACTACTGAAATGGAAACTGCTATCAGTTACCACAAATCAAGCATAAGAGAATCGCATGAATTCTGGGATTTGAATTTTGTATTTTGAATGTATCTTCTTTTGTTTGTAATATATATATAGAAACACTTGTACGTAAATAAACTGTCAATGAAAAAGAAACAGAGGTGCTCTTCATCCATTCTTCTCTAAAACGTTTTACATGGTATCAGAGCCATTAAACTAACTCGCTAGAACAACATCCTTTGAAGTATTTCCCTAGCTAGCATGGAAACTATACGAGATACAGACAGATAAAATAAACAGAGATCAAGAAGTACTTAATCGCATTGGAAAATCCATAATACGATATTAACATAATAATACTGCCAAGGCTTACACATTAACAATGATGTAAACGATACTGATCTTTTTATAACTCATGATAACATTGATCATGATATATATAATTTTTCTTCTCGAGAACATGCAATTCCATGATCAGTACCAAACCAGTGCATTATTCAACCATGCTTCTTTTTCTCACCCGAGCCTCCACTTCCTCCACCACCACCACCACTGCTGCCACCATATCCTGACCCGTAGCCGTACCCTGAGCCCGAGCCTGAGCCAGAACCAGAACCAAAGCCATAGCCAGAGCCTCTTCCAAAACCGTTAGGAGATCGGCCAGACCCCGAACCATAACCCCATCCACTTCCGGGGCTCGAGCCCCATCCCCAACTGTAGTCCCAGTTGCGGCCATGGCCCGAGCCACTATCACCGGTACTTGGGGTCCCAGAAGGCCTTTCCGAAGATCCACTACTCATTCTCCCCCCGCCACCATTACCAGGCCTTCCATGTGCTACGGAAGTTCCAATGATCAAGAAGAGAAGAAAGAGAGCGAATCGCAAAGAATTTGGCTGCATTTCCTTCTCTGTTTTTTTTCTCCCCTTTATCTTGTGCCTCTGAGCTTTGCTGGCCAGGAAAGTTAGTTCGCCACTCTTCGTTAGCACTTGCGGGTGTGATGCAAGAACTGATGAAAGTCGTATTTATAATGGGTTTCTGACCCTTAGGAATGGTGGATATGGACACCCGTCATGAAAGTGTCGATTGGACTAGGTAGATCAGATTTTAGCCACAACAAAGAACTGCACGCCAGATTCGCACCACCGCCTCTGGACTAATTAAAACCAATTTGCATCTTTTTCCTTTTCCCAATCCCTCTCCTTCTAAATTCTGATATCTCTTTATCTATCTATCTATCTATCTATTTATTTATTTATTTTGTTTTCAATACTATGGGGTTTTACTTAGTGGTTGCAAAAAAAAGGTGCTTTTTGCTTGTGCTATCGTGCTGTGTGGCGAGTAATTGACTTCTTTCACGTTCCATATGCTGGACGGATCGGATCCTTTAAGAAAGTGACCCGATCCTGACACGTGTCCGATGTTTTTGTGATATCATTATTAATGGGAAGTTCACGGTGCAAGTAGATAGCAGTTTGTGGCATTGTGCAGTGGGGCTGTTTGCACTTGCAAAAATATCTGTAGTTTTCAGGCTCAGTGCTGTTGAACTTATCCCAACCCATTAGAATCACTACTTTGTCAACTTTTTATTAAAAAATTAAATTATACATTTAAATATATAATTCATACATTGGATGTGTTTGGTTGTTGAAATTAACTCAACTCATCTCAAACTAATCTTTAATAAAATTTATTATTTTTTCAACTTTTCATACAAAAGTTAAACTTATATCAACCTACTTCATATATTTTATTAAAACACATCTCAACCTATTTACATTTAAATACATATCAATAGGATCCACAAAAACATTATTATTTATAAATTAACTTAGATTATTCCAACATCCAAACACAACTAATCAATCATTCTAACCTAATTTTCAAAAATACTATTTATTAATCAGACTGAAAGATTCATTTCACTCTTAATCATCGATATTTTATTGTTTAAAGCTAAATGATAATCATCGGATAAATGATTTAGCCACAAAAAAATTTTATAAAAGTAAATTTATAAATTGACGTGATTTAATATGATATGTTAGATTATAAACATATTTTTACTATAAAATAAATAATATTAAACCATATTAATTATCTATTCAATTTTATAAAATCTCCTTATATATCTAACATTTCTCTAATCATTAACTAGGTGTTAGTCAAGTCTAGAAGCAAGCAAAGAACGGATTATCTATGTTTCAAGTGGGAGAGGAAAACTATAGAACAAAAGGAATAAGGCAGGGATCCATGACGTAGGAGCTGTATGGAATCCAGGAGACGTGAGGTGATGGATGGGTGCACACGTTCTAAAAGCTCACTGTATGGAGCCCTATGTAAAGAAGAAAACTAAGTGCAAACAGAGTTGTGGCAGAAAATATTGAATTTAGCTTAAGATCTATAAATAAGTTATATTATTAAAAATTTATTTATTATTTATGATATGTATGTCTAAAATATTTTTAAATATATTAAATTTGTTTATAAAAGAATTTAAAAAGCACTTTTTAAGATGAAAATGACACAAACTGGTATATTTTTTTTATGGAAATAAAATATTATAATAAAATAACAACGGAAATAGTCTAATAAATTTTTCAGTAATTATAGTGGAAAGAAAATATCTTCAACCATGCATAACTGAAAGAGCAATATAATCACGCTCAATATTAATAACATTTTCACTGGATATCTCTGATTGCTGCATGCTTGATTAATTTTTTGCTTCTTCGTCCTCCATGCTTCCAGGAGGTAAATAATCATCGTCATTATCGTATGGTTGGAACTCAATATTCTTTAGTGCATGAGTTCTAATAAAATTATGAATAGCCATAGACTACATGACAATTTTAACTTACTTATGATGAGAAAAATTTGGCATATGATCTAATATCTTCTATCTATTTTTTCAAACTCTAAATGTTTTCTCAATAGTGCATCTGAGCGATGAATATGCATGATTAAATATTTCACGCATACACATTCGTCGAGGACCACGATAAAAATCTAGTAGATGATATCGTTTCCTTTTGTATGGCCCCATGTATCTGTTCATATGAAGATATTCAGCATCTATCCAGTAATATTTACCTATATATAATTTAAGATAATAAATTAAAAGTAATATCAAAATCATTTATTATCTCATTAAAATTTATTAATATCATTTTATTAAATTCAAACTTCTAAATGGATGTAAAAAGTATAATTCCTCATTTCGAATAACTTCTATATCAGTGCGATACCTTTCCACCCAACTCAAATAAAAGTGAAATGCACATGAAAATCACAGGCTGGCAAATGGGCAATCCGCGTTCCAGCCATTTTGAAACCTCATGTGCACCTCTTGTCCAAGCCCTATCTATGTGCTTACTAGCTCACCTTGGGCCCGCTTAAATTGGATCCAGTTTTATATATATATATATATTCAACGGATAAGCTACTTCAACTTGTACATCATGGCCTATGGGCCATGTGTGTCAGAAGAGCTTGCTTTTGGTCCACATTACAGAAAAATTCTGCTCTTCCAATCATACAGATCGAACCCAATTAATCGACCGAATGCATTTTGGGGTGCCTACATCTACCATATAGCCGTACGCCTGTAGGCAGTGGCGGACAGGGGGTAGCGGATAATTGAATTCATTTAAAGCCAAGATTTTGAAGAAATTTGGTAAAAGCCCAAATAAATGTCCAAATTTTATGATTTTTTTTTTCAACAATGTTACGTATAGTTTTTAAATATATAAATTTAAGTAATTTTATATTTTAAATTTTTTAAAATTATAAATATATTTATTATAAAATAATACTTTTTCTCATTTAATAAAAAATCTACATATATAATCTCTACTTTGAGATTGTAAATATATATATATATATTTTAAGTTGAATCCAATTTTGGGTACGACATGTAATTTTAGTGTGTACACTTTTAGAAAAAATAAAGTATTATTAAAAAAATAATTACTTTTTTTTAAAAATAATTGTCTAAAATTTATCTTATTTATTGTAAATATCATTTCTCATATATTTTATAATATTTACTATAAATATCATTTCTCATATATTTGATAACACCACTTGAGGAAATTATCTTTTGTAAATACATCAAAAACATTATGGGAATGATAACTTATGGATCCGCCTGTCATTTAGATTAAAACAAAAAAGTGCTGAAATAAAATTTAAAACAAACTTCTTCTTCTGGTAATAATTTTTACTTTTCTCCGTCAGAATTCTTTGTTGAAATAAAATCTCATGAAAAATAAAGACTTAAATAAATTTATTTCTTAATTATTTTGATTAAATTATAAAGCAAAGAGTTTTGCAATAGGTAAAAACACATTTCGTCCACTAATTGGCATATTGATTGTCTTTTTTATTTAAAAAAATATAAAAAAATATTTCAAATAAGAATAAAATCTTATATCTCATAAAAATTATTTTTATTTTCAATTCATATTATTTCTTTAAATAAATACTTTACATATCAATATCGATATACAAATTAATGCACAAAATATACTTACAATAAGATTTTTCCATCAAGATACTACCCTCGGACTGACCAGTACAAACAGTAGTCAAGTCAAGGTTTTGCTTTAGGCCGGTGATCAAACAAGACTTGTAAGAGCATCCCCATCCGGATCTCTATAAAATTCTTTATAATTTAATTCACAATTACATTCCCTTCAATTTATCTCTAAATTTTATTCATCTTTTAAAAATTCCATACATCTCATTCCTCATCTTTATCTCTATTCTATTAAATAATATTTCTCTATTATCTTTTTATTATTTTTTTCTCTTTCTTCCATTTACAATCTTAACTACTAACTCTTTTGTCTTATTATCTTTTTTTTTTTTCAAATTTCACTTTCTATTAAATATTTATACAATCTTAACTATCTAATACAATATTATTTTTCAAACCAAAATTCGTATTATAAAAATAGCAATTTTTTTTTAATGTGTGCATTTTCTAACATGATGGGCAATTTTTTTTTTTTTTTATTTAGTACTTTTTATCAATTTTTCTAATTGTAATACCTAGTCGCATATTGATGATAAAAATTTTTTGTCATTTCTGTAACGGTAATATTTTTTGACATTTCTCCAGCAGTAACATTTTTTATCTTTTCTCTAACAGTAACCTTTTTTGTCTTATCTCAAACGATAACATTTGTTGTCATATATGTAACAGTAATTTTTTCCTATATAAATACGCATATTGTTATCCTCCATATTATTAAAAACTCAAGTCTCATTTGATCTATAAAACTGAATTTCAATAGTCTCCCCTGATCTCCCACTCTCTTGATCAAATGGCTCGTATATTCTTTCGCAAATTGTTGACATACTTATCCTCTAAAGATGATAGCAATGTTGTTCTTAATAATGAGGCCGATAGACATTCATCAAGGCATCATGGCAATTGTCAACATCGTAAGTTTATTCGGTGTGATCATATTCAGGGACATGAGTGACTATTTTGCAGAAAATTCAGTATATCTCTAGAATATATTTCAAAAGAGATTTCGGATAAGCCTTCCCCTATTTATCCGTATTCTAAACGAGATAGAGTCTTATGAGCCGTAATTCATCCGAAAAAGAGATAATGCTGGAAGACTTAGTTTATCTTCTATGCAAAGATAACTGCAGTACTTAGAATGCTGGCGTATGGGGTTACTAAAGATTTTATGAATGAATACATACGTATTTTCACTGCAATGGAGAGCCTAAAAAAATTCTCTGAGACAATAGTAAATGTTTTTTTCATATGAATGTCTACAGTCTCTAAATGCCAATGATATTGCTCGATTACTTGTTGTTGCTGAACAATGGGGATTCCCAAGAATGCTGGAAAGTATTGACTGCATGCATTGGAAGTGAAAAAATTGTCCTGCAGCATGGAAATGTATGTACTCCGATCACATTCGTGAATCGACTATTATTTTAGAAGCAGTTACTTCATATGATCTCTGGACATGACATGCATTTTTTTGTATACCCGGTTCACATAATGATATTAATGTGTTAGAGAGATCTTTTATTTTCACGGAATTTGCTTAAGGGCATGTTCATCCAGTCAATTACACAATCCATAGCAATGACTACACTATAGGGTATTACCTTGCAGACAATATTTATCCAAAGTGGTGAACTTTTATGAAGACGATTTCATCACTATGAAGGAATAAGAAGAAAATTTATGTGGAAGCAGAAGAATCTGCAAGAAGAGATGTCGAACTTGCATTCGGAGTACTTCAGCAACGATTTGCTATCATTCGTAAACCTTCTCGAATGTTCAAAATGAATGAACTAACAAATGTAATGAAAGGATGTATTATTTTACATAATATGATCATTGAAGACGAGTATGATGATAGTGAGAGTCCAAACATTGAGTATGATCAACTTAATGATGATCTTTCGGAATTGTCACGCAATCATATAACTGAGCTTACAGACTTCATCAAGCGTCATCATCATATTAGAGACAATTCGGCATATCATCAGCTTCAAAATCTAATTGAACATCAATGACTATTATATTCCCAACATTAGGTATGTCGCATTATAGTATGTATTTCCTTCATGTTATTTTAAACTATGTTTAAGTTAATCAGCTTTGGATTTGTATTTTCTTAATGTTAGTAACGACTATATTAATAATAATCAAATTTAACCTCGTATTTTCTTCAGTATGATAATAGACTATATTTGAAATCATTTGTAATTATTTCTAAAATTGTAATCGCCAACTTCATTGCACAAATATATCAATTTACATCACAACAAAAATACAAAAAAATATTCATATTACTTTTTATTCATCCATCATTGTCCAAAATATAAAATAAGAAATACAACTTTTTAAAAAAATATATTCAATCAATCCAAATCTGTTGCAACATTACGCCTCACCATGATTTTTTTTCGGAGTTGCTAAAAACATAACGGCTATATTTCTAACATAGCACTATGTCCATCATGCACTAATATGCTTCTTTCAACGTGAGCTCTACTTTCAGCACCTTCAACATGAATCTTTCTTCTTACAGATTTTATTTAATTCTTTCAACCCTATAATAGCTTACACGAGGAAAACTACAATGCACACATGCCCAATCAAATACAAAAGCTCTCAAATTGAAGATGCTCCTCAAACCAAAATATTTGAAGATGCAAGCACTATAAAGCTTTTTTGAATAAGCATTCCAACTATTACATCACTAATAGTTAAGACGTTCACTCCGGCTAAAGCCTTAATTGGTTATGTAAATGAGATATTTTAAATAATAATAAATAAAATATTATTATAATATAAATTTTTAAAATTAATTTTGTATTAAATTTAAAAAAGTTCAATTCTTTATTATATTTTATATAAAAATTTAAAAAAATTATAATAATTATACAAGATTAAATAAGATTGTTTGATTTTTGATATCGGCCTGAAACACTTCATAAGTCAAGATCCCAACCATATCACAACCTTTTTGATACGGGGCTGGGAGGGTTTAAAACCAGAACTCACGCCATCCTGTCTAAACTCTAAAGTAGCTTGGCTTTAAAACCTTGAGTGGTTTATCAAATGATTAAAAATTTGAAATTGATTTTTTAAATTTTACAATGAGAATGTTAGGAACAAGCCTACACAACATATGCCCATAACACCAGCGATAAAAAGAAACGAATATGTGAATTGAAAACAACTTTATGAGTCCATGGCTCGTTATAGGAGAAGTAAAACTTCGTAAATAAAACATCCGTCTGGCCGATTTACAATTACCAAGCTGTTATGAATATTCCATTGCATTGAAGAAAAGTAGCGCACAAAAGTGATATCTTTAAAGAAAAAGGCACCAGACTTTCAAGCAAATAGGAAAAAATGTACTTAACTACGCATCATATGCAAGTCTAATATGTTGAAGCAAGTCAGCTTGTAGGCAAATGCACAAGATGTCATCATCATCAGAATGGAATTTCTATTCTCATCCACAGCTAATAAATACTGTGTAGGAAGGTGTCCTAAGATTTTTCAACTTTTCATCATATGATGATTTAGATTAATAATTTAAAAAAATCGAAAAATATAATGAATTACAAGTTTACTTTTTCTCCAACGGAGGCAAGAATATCTTTGATCCTGATTTCGATATGAATGTCATGGATAACAATCTTTAAGTATTTGGCTAACATAAAAGCATTCCAATTCATGGACCTTCATTGATAGAACAACACAGCAATAACAATTATTATGTGGCATCAACGTTTCTATTGACGTCCCGCAATTACAGGCACTCAATTGATTATTGAAGTCCCTCCAATCTAATCTTACCAAGGACCCATCGTTTGATGAACCGAAGTGCGTCCCTCGAATGAACCAAAATTCATAAGACAGCACTTCCAATGAATCAAAAATATTTTTCAAGCTTAAACTTATAAAATTAATCAAAACAAGAAATAGGAGGGACAAACGAGGGCATTGAAAAACAATGAGAATAATCGTATAAGCAGAGATTCAGAAGCCATATTTATAATCACTCGAAAATGAATATCTCAGATCAAGTGTTGGATTATGTTATTTTGCTTCATCCCAATCTTGCATAGATAATAAATTAATAATTTACCAAACTCAAAATAAATTCACACAAAAACAGCATGCCATTGTAACAAATCATAGAAAAATGCTGAGTATATGAAGTGGGAAAATAGATTACTCAGTGGTGGCGATAAAGTCATAGGTTCGATTCTGCCAGCCATCTCTCTTCAAACTTACTTCAGAAGAGGGAGCTAAGAATCCTCATCGTAACCTTAGGTTTCCCACAACATAGATATATAAAAAATACAAATAAACAGCACACGCAATATCAGTTTGGTTTCTGAGAAAAAGCAGAACTTCATAAATAAATACTAAAATTTGAGATCTGAGACTTGAAAGTGTTTGGAAAACCATAAGAATGAAGAAAAAGGTAGAAAGGGGAAGATCGCTCAGTTCAGCGGGGTGGTCGACACGCAAAATTCTCCAGAAGGAGAAACCTGCATTCCGGTCTGTTGAGCTTGAATTTCTTGGAGTCATCACTGCGATCTCTCTCCCATTTTACGCAAAAACCAAAAACAACTTACAGCCATAGAGAGGTTCATAAAAATTCTAAAAGAAACAAAAGCAGAGTCGGATATACAAAATACAGAACAGAACGAGAGAAGTGGTGGCGAGAGGAAACCCTAAACGATAAAGAATGGTTCGTGGGAAGCGTGGTGCTGAATGGTTGTGTTAAAGCCCTAATTTATAGTGGTTGATTTAGGGTTTGCGGGGATTCGGGCCAAACGGTTGTGTTGTCATGTCTGAGACGGGCCGGGCCGACTATTTCAATAATAATAATAATAATAATAATTATTATAGTGCACTTGCGTGTATTTTTATAGAAAATAAATAGATATAAGATTTACTGTGTGGTTGCTTCCATAGCTCTTAATTGTTTTTAATATTTTTCTTGCATAATTTGTAATTGTATTTAATATTATTCTATAAAAAAAATTAATAATAAAATTAAAAATATCTTTTTTTCTATTATCATATGCAACTTTGATTGAGCTACATTGGAAAAACAAAGAAGAGGGAAGGAATAAAAAAAAAGAAGGGAAATTCCTCATTGAAATTGCTTCAGTGACACCAGTAGGCAGTAGTCCAGTTCACTTTTATTTGATAACTGGTAATGTGCTTTGCAACCTGCAGAACAATGACTAGAGTTTTGCATAATTTTGGAAATTTTTTTTGTAAATAAAAGAGATATAAATATAATGTAAGGATCATATAGTATTTAATTTTTTCTATGAATAATGTAATGCTAATTGCTATAGATATCCGCATTAAATATTGTGAAATTCATATCTATATCTCTTTTAATGGGATGAAATACTTGGAGCAAACAGTTGCCCATTTCTATATGCCATGAAGAGGAGACGAGGCAAAGCATAATTGGATTCCAAAAGTGAAAACCATCTCATTATTATAACTTTTTTAAATTTTCATAAAATAAAATAAATAATTCAACTTTTTTAAATCTCAATTCAATATTTTCAAATCCTAAAACAATAATAACAATATTTTATTTAACTTTTATCTTTCATCTAAAACCATCTCATCTCTTTATCAAAAAAAAAACCATCTCATCTCATCTCTAAATCCAAACCACACCTAAAACACTCAAGTTGTTCTTGCATTACTCGACATGCATACAATGGTTGGTTATGCTTCTCCACCTTGACCACGCTAGCATGGTCCACAAAACAATGTGTATTTGGTTTATTCCAGCAGCACTCTCGTGTAAGTTCGATTATGCCAAGATGATGTGCAAAACAATTTCCGTACTATCACCTTCGTCGACTGAAAATGCCATCCCCATGCACTCGAAGAAGAATGCCCCCATCAGCTATGTCTCAAAAGAATACTTTTCTGACCCCAAAAAATTCTTACAAAATACCTTAACAACCTTATGTGGTAAAAGAATTTTAAGGTGCTTTATGTACCATGCCATTCATGAATGTTCCATGCATTGCAAAGCTTAGAACTTATTTGTTATGCACAACACCAAAAAAAAACCAGTCATTTGAGCGCTACACTCCAGAGAGGCAAACACTTCTAGGACAGAAAAGCTTTTCATATATACCAACTAGTCAAACTAGCAGAGTGAACCCTCCGATCAAAAGAAAAAACATGCTGCCGGTGTAGATACAAATGTTGATGCTGGTTGGGGAACTCTATAACTAATTTACAGATCCATGTCTAAAAGGTAAATGCACTGGCATTCTTATTGCAGCAGAGTATCATAACCACAAAGGCATATGAATATGGCAGGCTAAAGGACAAACCTATAGACAAACAGTCTCAGGACACGTAACTAGAATATACCCTTTGGCTGGGGTTCGCCATTGAAAGAGACTTAGCCATAGCATCGGATCGGATCATTGCAGCCTTTGGCAGACGACTGTTTAAAGCCAAAGCGGCCACCTTTCTCAAGGTACTGCTGATGGTATTCCTCAGCTTGGTAGAACTTTTTGGCGGGCAGAATCTCAGTCACAATCTTCCTGTTCAAGAGCTTCTGCTGACGCTCCAAAGACTCTCTTGCTGCCTTCTCTTGCTCAGGCGTGTAGAAGTATATACCGGATCTGTACTGTGTCCCCACATCATTCCCCTGCACATGAAGGGTTTCCAAGCTATTAGGATCTGTGAAGTGGTCAGGTTCCAAGACCAATGAGTCTAACGTGGTTGGATAGAGAAGATTGACATCATGTTACATGCTAGGAGCTTTTTTTACAAGTGAATGTTATGTAATAGGAATTTCTTCAGTATAAGCTCCTTGTAACCAACTAGTTTTTTTCCTACAATTAAGAATTTTGCAATTCCAAACCAGGATATCTAGAATCCCATCTAAGTATTCCCAACCAGGTCTACCAAAGAAAGAAAGAAAGAAAAAAAAAAACTCCTATATCACAACTGTAGTTCTACCACAGCACTCGCCAACCCATGAAAGACAAATAGAAGATGCTCTAATGCTAACATGTTTCTGGTTAAACTAGTGCCTCTTATCCAATTTCCCAGAAAAGCAACCTATTGAAGAGTGGAAGCCATTTTCAAGATGCTTCCAGATATCTCAAACCACACTACAGATTCAGATTAATGAACAACATAACTAAAAAGAGATTGTTCATATGAGTTTCACTGTCTCCATATAATTCAATGTCCATCTCCCCAAGCACAATTCTAATAGGCCATAAATGTTAATGGTTAAAGCAATATGACCTTCCTCACATGAATCGATAGCTTGTCGCCTTTTGATAACTCAGATCAAAATACACTTTCCTAAATCTCAAGCATGCCAATGAGTCCTAAAAAAAGCCAATGAGTAGCCAACATGTGAAATAAAATCCAGAACATGCCATCCCAATTACTACCATCAGCATTAATTGATTATCATCTATCAAGATCGCTAGAAAGATAAAAGTACAAATTAACAGACTGAAGATAATGGGCACTAACCAGAGTCCAGAGTCTAATGTCATTACTCAGAATTGAACACAACCAGAAAAAATCTCAATCTGAAATCGTCATGAAGATAAATAAAAGGAAAAAAGTAAACATTTCTGTATAGTTGATATTCATCTTCAATAATTCACCACATAACACCAGACAGGATTCAGAAGTTACAGTTCACCCAATGGGGAATATTGTAAGTTTCTAGCTGTGGATAGCTTAAGAATAAGGGAAAAACAGGAACAAGCACATCCTTCGGTTCTATTGATGATAACAGCTAAGGGAAACATCAATAAAAGTCAAAGTGGTTCCCATATGGTCAGATAAGTTTTAGGTGGCTACGTTTAGATGTTGATATGAGTTGAGTTGAGTTGTGAATAATAATATTTTGAATATCCCATTGAGATGGGTTTAACTTTATAGGTTAAAATGTATGAAGTAGATTGAGATGAGTTTAACTTTTTTATGGGAAGTTGAAAAGGTAGTGGATCCCATCAATGATTTATTTGAGATGAGTTGAGTTTGGTTCCCAAACACAAACTAAGAGAGCAATCCATACCATAGTTTTAAATTATGTTCCGTTCCGGCCGTTTCAGCCGGAATTTTCCATTCCGGTGCATTATATGGTACACTATACATCCTTGTTCCGTTTCGCTCCAAATTCTGGCCTATTCCGGTTTGTTTCAACCATTCTAATCAAATTCTGGCCATTCCGGACCCTATTCCATTTCTACTATGTTTTTGTCATTATCTTGTGCTTGGATGACATTTTTGTAAATTTTAAATCTAAACAATATTTAATTAATTCTAGAACATAAAATGTATTTATATAATCTTAATTTTTTTGTAACTTCAAATACGTCCATTCTCTCTTGTTTAAAATATCATTATTTTTAATAATTTCTCTATTCTTCTCTTATTTTTTGTTTTCTTTTTTTGTGTCTTAACTCAAGTTTGTGATTTTTTCAATGTATATTCATTTTATAAATCTTCAATTCTTCCAAATATATACACATATACATGATACACAATTACATATATATGTATTTATTCTATTAATTGTTAGTTTATATATAATATATAACTAATCCTGAAATGGTACACTGGAATGCACCGATACCGAAATATTCCGTCCAAGAACTTAAACTGGAATGATCACTGGAAGAGAATTTAACACAAAAATACAGACACATCCTTAAAAATTAGATGGTTCTGAAGTCTACTCTCTGCACAAGTCAGCGGTAAAATTTAAATTAAAGAAAAATACAATAGAATATTTAACTAGAAGATCAAGCAACGAGCTGACAGGCAAATATAGACATTTGCGCTACATGGCTTTTCATTCCCTTTCAGATAGAAAATACATAAGCTAAATCCAGGCAAATCCCAAACGAGCATTGGTTCACAAATATTGGCGAGAAAAAGAATAACGGTATTATCTTAAAAAAAAAAAAAATTAAATCACTTAACATTACAAAGTAACCAAAACTCAAAGATTCATCTACAGAGCTAACCAACCATAATTCATTAAAATTAAGGTGAAAATAACAATCAACCCTGCTTCCTCTAAGAGAAAAGCATCACACTGCAGAGCTTATGAACGAGGAAAAGAACCAAGACCTAGCGAGAATCAATCTCAGTACAATTCAATCAAAACGCAAGAATTATTCGTCAAATCACAGCCAAATCAACCATCAACCCCAAAATGATCAACCAAATCACCGTAATGAAAACATCCATAAAAATTTAGACCAGTCATACATCATAAATCAATCATGGGCCTCAAAAGAAGCGAAACGCAAATCAGATTTCTTCAGAATTAAAAAAAAAAAAAAAAAAAAACCCACAAATCCAAGAAACCAACCTGCCGATTGAGCGTGGTTGGGTCATGCCTGGCCCAGAACGCGTCAAGCAGAGAATCGAAGCTGGACTCCTTGGGGTCGAACTGGACCCTGACGACCTCGGAGTGGTTGGTGGTTCCCGAGCACACGTCCTCGTAGCTGGGATTGTCCAGGAAGCCTTGGCTATACCCGACCTCAGTCTTGGTGACACCAGAAACTCTTTGGAAGGCCAGCTCAACGCCCCAGAAGCAACCCGCCCCGAACTGCGCGAACTGCTGACCCGGTGCCGGAGCTTCTTCGTCCAGGCCCTGCGGAATCGACGCATCTGCTGTGGATTGAGTGGCCCTCGGGGAGCCGAAGCCGAGCTTGTTCAAGATGTTCATGGTGGTGGTATATCGTTTGGAGAGGTGTCCGAGAGATATTTCTTTGTACTTGGAGAGAGGATTCAGGAAGGATTTGTTGAGTGAGGGCGAAAAATGAAGGAGATGTGAGGTGATGGAGGCGGTGGTGGTGGTGACTGGTGAGGGTGCGAGCAGCGAGAGGCTTTTAAGGAACCTTTTAGCTAATTAGCTTTATGTCGTACATGGAATTGGAATTGGTATTTCAGAAAAGAAAATATATCGAATAGGAATTTTTCTTTTTTAAAAAAAAAATGCATTTTACATAAGAATCATAATTTTTTTTTCTAATTTATTATATGTTCTTTTATAATTTACAGAGTAGATTTAATTTAATTTTTTTTTTTATAGAGGTAGGAAGTTCAAATTCAGATTTTCTATTTAAAAAATCAGATTATTTCATCATATCATCTAACTCTTAGACTAATCAATTTAAATTTAAAAATATGATATATTATATATTTTGACTATGTAATAGCAAATTATTAAAAATAGAAATCTGAAATGTAAGTTAAATAATCTAGTTGAAAACTTGAAAATGGAGAGACTGGTGACAATTTTATGATAAAAAATATAGATTTTCCCTATTTGTTAGTCAATTGCTCAAAAACATATCTTATCTATTTGATTATAAATAATATTTTACATGTTTTCAAAAAAAAAAAAAAATAATATTTTACATCAAAACTTGGGGAAAAAGCTAGCAGATGTGGTCGTAGTTTATCCGCATGGTCAATTTTTTTATTATTATGGTAGGTCTTTTATTGCCAATACGATGTCGCATTCAACTAATAACAAATAAAATAAGCCCAAAACAAATTTAAGTTTTGGAATCAAATTTAGCAAACTCAAATCTTAAATTATTAAATAAATTAATAGAGAACTCAAATAATTTTGAAGGCGAAATATAATTTACTACTGCTTTAACTAGTCAAAACAGAAATATTTGACTTTCTCAAAACGATAAACAATTCCCTTCTTTTTGGCTCGATTTGTTTGAATAGTAAAAATATTTTATTTTTTTATAATAATTTTTTTTATTTTTATATAAAATATAATAAATAATTTCATATTTTTAAATTATAAAATAATAATAATATTAAAAATTAATATTCTAACAATATATTTTTCTTAACTTTTATCTAAAATCATATCATCTCATCTTATTATTCAAACTGCACCTTAATTAAAAGCTTTATATTTTTTAATTGCGATCATAAATATTATTTATGAAAAAAATAATTACAATAAATATTTATTTTGAAAAGAAAATAGTTATTTTTATCACAAATTACAAAAAAACATTTTTCTTTTAACATGCTCTTAAAATGAATCAAAAACTTATTAATTTTGACAGTTCTTTTTTTTTGTTTTTAAAAAAAGATTTTTGCTCCTCGCAGGATATAGGAAGGGAGCAATAGTACTAACTAATGGCTTTTTTTTTTTTCCCCCAAGAAAAACGAAATAAATGCATCTGCGATTAAAATAAATAAGTAAAAACCGATGAGATTAACCTATTTATTTACTCAAAGTCCTTTTTATTTAGTAAAAACTATGCAAAGTGAAAAGAACTTGCAAAAGAGATTCGTAGAGACTAACATGGCGGCCAGTACCTTCTGGCCTGCAAGTTGATATTATTCTGGTTCGAGGCTCTCCTGGCAAACCGCAGCTCGATCGATCTTTGTATATATATATATGATCGATCGATATTTACTAATTAATAATATTATGTATGGCAACGTTAACGTTATACGTACCTAGAATATTTGACTTTGTGCTGGATGTGCGTAGCTTGACAATCTATTCAAGAGGAATATGTAATTATGCTTAACAAAAATGCTTTGGACAACTGGCCTGAGTCTCCGCCGCGGCCTTGCGTCTTACATGGCAAAAAAATCAAAATGAAGTCAAAAGAGATCTCTTCATCTTTTGGATCTAGGTTCGCTCTATCTTCGACTCTTCTTCTTCTTCATCCCTATCTTTCATCTTCTCTAAGCTGCAGACAGACCTCTCTGCATCTCCATCGCTCTGTCTCCATCAAACCACAAAATATAATGCAGACGGATGGAATAAAGTGTAATTTGTGTCATTGTAACTCTAGCAAGGGTCTATATCGCTCTTTCTGGGTCACTTTACGCAGCTTTAGGTTCTAAGGTAAAGAGATCTGAGTTTTTTTTTTTTTTTTTTAATTCTTATCTTTTAAGTCAAAATCCGGAGCAACATAAACTCATAGGCTAGAATAAGAAAGTATTGGTGCTTTGATTTCTTTTATAAATATAATGGATCTTATAACACATAGTGCAATGATAAAGTAGCAGAACTTGAAGAAATAGCAGCCAAAGTTATAACTTTTGCATGTATTTTGCTTTCTCTGGCAAAGCAAAAAAGAAAAGAAAAGTTGACAATAAAGACAAAAAACCATTTATCTTCTACTTATTTGCTTGTATTTTGGTGCGTGAAATTTATTTAACGATAAATAAATTCCTTCAGCTAACTTGGACATTGAAGTTAACAACAATTCCTTTGGCTAACTTTAAAGCCAATCATTTTTCTAAGCTAATTTTGTGAACACTGTACATGAATCTCTATGCAAACTGACAGCAAACAAACGTGGTTCCTCCTCTCACTGGGAACCAAGATAAACTCAAATGAAAAATTCAATTCAATACAATCATTTGTGAGATTTTAGCACATCTAGGTATTGGATCTAACTACTTCATAGGATAATATTTCTTAATAGCAGATGGACGAGTCACTCTCTCCTTTACGACGATGATCGCGACCAGTCGCTCTCTCACCCACGACGACAACTGCGACTCAGAGATGTGGATTGTTCCACAACGGCAACCGCAACAACCAGATGAGGAGAAAAAGAAACTCAGGAGTGGCTCATTTTAGTTCCCACTTTCTTGATTTTTTTTTTTTAAATAAGTTAGCTGACGTGGCATACTATAGGGGCCATGGCAGGGACGCAACCCCAATTGCCCCTAGAACTATTGTATGCTTAATTTATGTACGGTCTTGCACCAGAATACATTTGCTGGTTGTATACATTCAATATCAAAAGATCATATTGTACATACTCGTGGTGATAATGTCAAAAATTGTACAACAATCTTTAAGGAGACAGAGTTTTTCCCGACCAGCTATAACGATCTTGGTCTTAATCGGTGTAACTTAGAGCCCCTAGCCTGATTAAGTGGGGATATGCGTATATCCATGATAATGAATGAAAAATAAATACTAAAATATAAAAGAGGATAAAACATATAGGTTTACATAGTTCGGCATAAATCATATGTCTACAGAATTTTTGGGGATGGAATATCCAAAATTATAAGCTTGTTTTATGGTCCCTCATCTCCTCTCATTTATTAGTGTACAGTAGAGATCTTAAATATATTTATTAAAAAAGATGTTCTCATTAAAGCTCATTTCCATAGATTGAAGAAGCTGAATAAGAGGTTAAAAAATAAATTTATTTTGAGTCGTCTGTCAATTTCTTTTTATCCAACTCCTTTTTCCGTGTGCCCATCGAGAATAGTGAGGATGGACTGTTTTTCTCTTATATATCTGATATCTTCATTTCCTTTTTTATTTTATTTTATTTTTTTTCTTTCTCCTCTTATCCTTTATTGGCTTTTCTTTTGACATCCTCCCTCTGATCGTTCCCCCTTTGCTCTCTCTAATGTCTCTCAGTGGTGGCTTTAGGTGGGCTAACCTGTTCGATCTTGGGCTGGGTTATTGAAAAGATCATGACTAAGATGTTTTTAATCAATTCTCGGGACATATTACTTCCAAATAAATTAATGCCGTCGGTTTTGAACCCCTATTTTAGATTTTCATGCACTCTGGATAATGCCCAAAAGGTTCTATTTTTGTCGAAAGAATCATTCTTAATTGGTAGATAATATTTCCCTAGAGAAACCACGGGGCGCCGCAATATTACAATTTGGGCTAGCTCCAGTTCGGCCATGCTTAAACATTAATCCAATACATAGTATTTGGCACTTACTAACAAGTACTACTGTACGTACAAGATATATAGTATCATTGGAAACAAAAAAATATCGCCCGAGAAGTACAAGTTTCATTAAAATTCCTCATTACATGATCATGGTACGTAATTAAGCAATTAATCACTTAAAGCTGGGAAAGTGGATAGATAATATTCAAAGTCCAAATAAGTAAAACCTTAAAATTATAATAAATCCATATATGTTTCTGAACATGATA
Organism: Carya illinoinensis; assembly: GCF_018687715.1. Taxonomy (NCBI): domain Eukaryota; kingdom Viridiplantae; phylum Streptophyta; class Magnoliopsida; order Fagales; family Juglandaceae; genus Carya; species Carya illinoinensis. The sequence goes on from NC_056758.1 coordinate 38,866,803, forward strand.
AAAATTAGATTTGCACTACCCATAACACAGTAGCCATAAAACCTAGACAAACTGACACAAGGGTATGCCATCCACCATGCACAACTCCGCTTGAAATTGGCACCTTGCTCTTTGTAGAAGGCCGCGGAAGAGTATCACCCCCCTGGTCTGAACCATCTGCCGGTAGAGGTGCACCGGCTGGAGAATATGCTTGATCATTGTTGTCTTCTACATTTACCTGGAGCTTCATCCCTCCAAGGCAATATAATTTGTTTCCAGATATGAAATACATGGGGCCAGGTTTTGACAGTGTAACGGTTGTGTTACCGTTTATATAGGATTTCAATACATTGGTCGTGTTGCAGTTGTTGAAATTTTTTTGCGTCACTTCCTCTAGACTATTAGACGAAGAAAACTGGAACACTGCAAATATATACAATATAAGCACATAAATATAGCAAAATTTTCATTCGACCACTTCTACATTTGTGTTGGAGGAATTAATATATCCGTAGGCAAGATTTATGAACGAGAAGGCCAAAATAAAAAAAAGAGCCAAACTCGACCCCCTCCCGGAAGAGGGAAAAACAACATGATATGCTCTATAAGAAAGAATAAACAAAAATGAAAAGAACAGTACTTACGTAGAACATCGCCAACAAAAAATGTCTTGCCCTTGGCCCACGAATCAAGGTCAGTGCTTATGTCCCAGCCAGAGTTACCCCCCACCAGGTACGTCGTGGCGGTGCATGTTAACGCCAGGCTGAGCGCGATAAGAACAAAAACCTGAAGCTGCTTCGCCATGAATTATGAACAAAATGTGACGAAATTATACGAGGCGGAACGAGTAACTTATAAGCACAGAGAACTCCGAATTAGATATATGTATGAAAACTTGCATAGCATTAGATAACCTAACTTTGGAATTCACAAATGACTTGTGCTTGTGGAGGATTGTTTTTGCACGTTGTGTGTTTGCATGTGTGCGTGTTATATATTCTATCAAAAATTTGTTTCAGGATCTCTGAAAGATATATAATGTGATTTTAAAACCATCTTATAAGTACAAGATTTCCATTCAAACAGTATTTTTGTTGAAATTTAACATTTACGGGTTTTAGAATTTAAGTGGGTGGGGTTGTTGAATGGAGAGTTCGTTGGTAGGTAGTTAAACACCTCCCACCTATTTAGATGGTCGAATTACCTAATCGGGAGCTGGCCTGGTACTTGACGGAATGATCAAAATAATAATAATAATTAATTGTACATCTTTTATTTATTTTATTAAAAAAAACTCAAAATTAAATCATGTTCGATTAAATATTTTCTCTTTAAGAAAATTATACTCATCATTTCTTACGTTACATACCATCATAATGATGTGATTTATAATTTCTGTTCTTCTATTTAGAGACACGTGCATATTAATAATGCCTAAATAATAAATATGTATATTTAAATAGAATGACAATAATTATAAATCACATGTATATTAGTGTGGTGTGGAGATGATAAAGAACATTTCTCTTCCTTTTTAATAATTTAATTAATATATCTTGAGACTTATTAATAAACTAAAATTTTATTTTTAACCTTTTTATCGATGTATCAAAATTTTGTTTCACTTTTCAAGGGGATAATTAATTACTGTAACTTTAAATTCAAGTTTTTTTTTAATAAAAATAAGATGAAAATATTATAAATAATAAATTTTTTTCACTCTCAACATTAACAGCAGGATGTTCAAATTAAGCATCATGGTCGCGCGTATGATTCGACTTTCAAAGTTGAAAGTACCACTGCTTTATAAAAGAGTGGTTATGCCAGCCGTTTCATTTACAATTATTATCTCTCTCTCTCTCCAATACTTCCATTAGTTGGAGAGAGAAGGAAAATGTAGAGAAAATAGAGGAAGCAGGGTTGTTTACGAAAGCAATGTCAGCATGAGTTTATATTCCATTACTCTTAAATGTACAATATGTTGCAATATATATACACAACACGGAAATGAATTAAATAAAGAATATAAATGGCAGACACAAAATAACAGAAACATAGCTCATCAATTTGGTGGTGGTTCTCCCATAACCAACTTGTCAGCAGGAGGAGGGGAAACTTGAGAGATTGCATGAGATAATTCTAATATCTCCTGCAAGATGGAGAGTAAACATTGATTACTCCCATCTTGAAAAGAAGTCAAGTGAACGAAAGAGATTGCAAAGGCTTAGTAAGCAAGTCAGCGACTTGAAGATGCGAGGGTACATGAGCTGTTTGGACCTGCTCTTCAGTTATTTTGTCTCAGACTACATGACAGTCTAGCTCAATATGTTTCGTTCATTCATGAAAGATAGGATTCACAGCTATATGAATGGCTGCTAAATTGTCACAATATCATGTGGCAGGTCTAGGAATATTAACATGCAAATCAACAAGAAGATAACGCAACCAAGTCAATTCGCACACCACATAAGCCATCGACCTGTACTCAGATCCAACAGATGATCTGGATATTTTTTTGATTTCCATGAAACCATGGAATGTCCTATAAATACACAGAACCCAGTGGTTAATAGCCTTATGTCTCGACAGTCCGCCCAACTTGCATTTGAATAAGCTACAAGGTTTAACTATGAGTCAGGGAAAAACAGTTCTTGACCTGGTGTCCCTTTCACATATTGTCGAACCTTGAGAATTGCATTGTAGTGAGGTATCCTTGGTATCTCCATGAATTGACTTAATAAGAGCACGCTATGAGTAAGATCTAGTCTACTATTTGTGAGATATAGGAGTTTGCCGACAAGCTTGCGATATAGTGCTGGGTCATTGAACACCTCACCCTTGTCTTTTCTAAGTTTAATGGTTGGCTCCATGGGTGACAGAGATGGTTTGGAGGCAAGCATGCCTGTTTCTGCCAGTATATCAAGCGCGTATTTGCGCTAAGACAATGGAATTCCATTCTTTGAACATCCAACTTCCATTCCAAGGAAGTATTGAAGATGCCCAAAGTCTTTGATTCTGAATTTGGACTCCAAAAATTGTTTTACCGTGGCATTTGATGATGGATCCGAACTTAATAAAACGATGTCGTTGACATAGACCAATAACGTCATAAATGAAGTAGGTGCTGTCTTGGTAAATAGGCTGTAATCAGCCTTAGATTGCACAAAGCCAAATTCAACAAGAGAAGTAGTAAGTTTCGCATTCCATTGCCGTGAAGCTTGGCGTAAGCCATAGAAGCTTTTCTTTAAATGGCAAATTTTATTGGTCTTGGCAGCAGGATGACCTGGGGGAGGTCGCATGTAAATTTCTTCATCAAGTTCACCGTAAAGGAAGGCGTTATTTACATCGAGTTGTTGAAGTGCCCATCCTTTGATGGCTACGACTGTAAGAAGGCACCTTATCGAAACAAGCTTTGCTACTGGTGAGAATGTATCATGAAAATTGATACCCTCACGCTGTGTGAATCCCTTTGTGACTAATCGAGCTTTGGCCCCTTCAATTGTTCCATCTGCCCGAAACTTGTAATTGTATACCCATTTGCAGTCGATTGCCTTCTGTGCATGAGGTAATTCCATAATGGACCAGGTCTCATTGAGCTCAAGAGCAGCAAGTTCTAGCTTCATTGCCTTGCACCAAACAAGGTCTTTAACAACTTGGGTATATGATAGTGGTTCGGCTTGGGAGGAAATGAATTATGCCTCTTGGTTGATAAAAATCTGGCATGGAAAACTCAGGGCCATTATCACTCCGAATTATTTTAATTTTGCTGGCAAATTGGTTGTTAATGAGAGAACAAAAATTTTGGAGGCATGAGCATGCTTCGGCTTTGGATTTTAAAAGGTAGAGCCAAGTAAATCTAGTAAATTGATCAACTATAGTTAGAAAGTACTTGGAGCCATCGTAAGCTTGGATAGAATTGAGGCCCCATATATCGACAGATATAAGATCAAAAGGATTGATGACATTGTTTTCTGATTGGGGAAAGGGTAATCTATGCTGTTTGGCAAGTGGACAGATAGTAAATGGACTAGCTTTAGTCGAAATTTGAACATCATTTTTGCCAATATCATTCAGAACATATTGTGTCATGGAGCTATGTCTAAGCCAAAAATGCCACAAAGTAAATTCATCATATTTTGTAGTAACAGTAGTGCTAACAATTTTGTAATAAAATAAAGTAGAAGAAAAAGTTTGAAGAGCAGTGGGAGATGGTGGTTCAGGTTGTAAGTGGTATAGGCCATCATGCACGTCACCCTTCCCAGTCATCATCAAAGTTGAAAGGTCCTGTATGTAGCATGAATTGGAAAAGAAAAGTAAGCAACAGTTGGAATGTGTAGCTAGAGACTTGGTAGAAATAAGGTTAAAAGAAAAAGCTGGAACACATAACACATACTTGAAAACCAATTGAGGAGAAAATTGTATGTCACCGAGATGAGTGGCAATTGTGGTTATGCCGTCTGCAAGCTTGACTGAGTGACTAACACGAGTGATATTGTGTGTAAAAAATTTGGGGTGACAAACCATGTGGTTTGTGGCCCCAGTGTCGAGAATCCAATGTGCAGATGGGGGTTTGTGCTCGTATGTGTTGAGAAACAAATACTTTTACCAGACATGGTGGAAGGGTCTGAATGAAGAGTTTGAACGTGATTTGCTATTGCAGTCGTGTTGTCGATGATGGAGGATGGTTAGAGTAAGGCAAGAAGTTTGCTATACTGCTCCTGAGTAATGAGTGAGCCATTGTGTATTTGCTCCTGCTCAAGAGAAATAATGTTAGCAACAGATTTGGATTTAGGGCCATTTTTATGGCCTGGAGGATACCGATTTAACCGATAACATTTGTTTTTAGTATGGCTTGGAATGCGACAATGGGAGCAGATTGGAAGGCTTGGATTAGTCTTGAAACATCACTTAAGAGAGTGCCCAGAAATATTGCAGTGAGATCAGTATAAACGATTCTTGCGTGAGAACCATGGGTTTGGTCCCCGTGTGGCCATTGCAACTGGTGCTGGGACAAAGTGCAGTTGTCAACGTCTCTCTTCTTGTTGAATAAGAGAAAAAACAAAGTTTAAAGACGGAAGTGGGTCAGATAGAAGGATCTGAGCACGTACAGAGTCATAAGAATCCTGTAGTCCCATTAAGAATTGCATGACCTTGTGATGATGGTGGTACTCCATAAGAGTCTTGATAGAGCCACAAGTGCAAAGGGGCGTTCATATATATCGAGTTCATCCCAATAGTCTTTAAGTTTATTGTAGTAAATACTCACAGAATCAACATCTTGAAGTAAGGAGGAAATTGCCTTCGTGAGCTGAAAGATGCGAGGAGCATTCTGTATAGAGAAGCGTTCACAAAGATCATTCCAGAAGTCGGTTGTTGTCTCGGCATGGGCAATTGTAGATCGAAGGTCTAAGCCAACGGAGTTTTAGAGCCATGCAATGATCAGGTCATTGCATCGTTCCCATGCAAGGAACAAATGGTTGGAATCCAAAGGCTTGGAGATCTTACCATCAAGAAATCCAAGTTTATTTTTAATGTTCAAAGCTCTGCGAATTGAACAAGCCTAGGTAACATAATTTTTGGTGGTAAGTAATTTGGGAACCAACGGAGAGGAAGCATTCCCATCGGGCTGAATGAAATACAGACTGGCTGGGTGATGAGGATTGTCCTCAGGTTTGGGATTTTTAGGGTTGGGCATGGCATAATGAGTTGGAGAACTTGGAGGGCTTGAGAAGTTGGAGAGCTTGGAGCGGATTGGCTTGTGATACCATAATGGAAGTATTGAAGAGAAGGAAAATGCAGAGAAAACAGAGGAAGCAGGGGTTGTTTATGAAAGCAATATCAAAATGAGCTTATATTCATTACTCTGAAATGTACAATCTATTGCAATATATATACACAACAGAAATGAATGAAACAAAGAATATAAATGGCAAACACAGAATAATAGAAACATAGCTCATTAATCTAGTGGTGGTTCTCCCGTAACCAACTTGTCAGGAGGAACCAGAGGTGAAACTTGAGAGGCTGGATGAGATAATTCCAATACCAACTCTATTAAATCAGCGCGAATAGCACATGAACAATATTTTCATCCACTCTTTATTTTTTTTCATATTTTGCTCCTGGTTTTATCACATAATTACGTTTTTTCTGTTATGTTCTGTTTTTCATTTGCTAACTGCTTCTGCTTTAAAAAAATAATTCTTTCCTCTCCATAGATTTGTCGACTAAGAGCACTGGGAAAGAAGCTTTCCCAAGCTGCTTTAGATGAGTATTCTTGTTTATATTGCTATGGATGTACCTGTGGCTTCTAATCCAATGACAAGCCAAAGACAAAGAAGGAATTTTTTCTTGCAAGACCTGTTCAAATAAGGAAAAACTCTGCCTTTGATTTATCAGCATCCACGACAGCTCCACCTAAATCTACCAGCAACCATAGAACACAGAATAAAACCATCTTAATGCACAATTCAAACAAAAACCTAGATTTCAAACACACTCAAAAGCACATGCAAAAAAGCTTCGAAATTATTTTACCAGAAGACAACAAGGCCTCGCCTTCGAGTCCTATCCTCTTTTGATTTTGCATGTCTGCCGACTCCCATCCTCCATGTCTACCAAGCTATACATAGATGCACATTAGATCTATAATGCCCTTCATGATAACTTCACTCAACAATCCAAAGCCACCTTTCCTCCATCCAAAGTCTCCATCACATGAAAGAACCAAATATCACCACAAAACACATGTGCTTTCCCATTCCAAAACAAAGCATGCTAGCCGAGGCATTGAGGCAGTGTGATGTTGCAGGTTGTGGAGGGTGGGGACTGTTGTTGGTGGAAGTTGGATGGAACACAGAGAACAGAGGAGAGAGTATGACTGGCTGTGGTGAGACACAGAGAGAGAGAGAGATGGTAAAGAAGCGCTATGGAGATAAACGAAGGGAGGAAGATGGCGACTACTGCTGTTGGTGGAAGATGGGAGAAACAGAGAGGATAGAAGAGAGAGTGTGAACCCAGTAATGGATGGAGAGAGAGAGAGAGAGAGAGAGAGAGAGAGAGGGTTTCCATTAAACATTGTGGTACTCAATAGGCGTTGTGGTACTCAATAGGGGTTGGGCTTTTGAGACAAAAAGAATTAGGGTTTCCATTAAACATTGTGATACTCAATAGGGGTTGGGCTTTTTTGGGGCTTTAAACTTAAAAAAATAGACAATTTTGAAAATTTAGCTCATGTAAAAAATTATCACAAATGATTTATATATATATATATATATATATATTTTAAATTGACAGAAACTGATCTTCATAAAATTTTTATGAAAAAACTATAACTCTTGAAAAATTTAACTTTAATATTTTAAAAACTTTTTTCGTTCAAATTTGATCTCTCTGAAAATTTATCTATTAACCTCAAATTGTATTACAATGTCTTTATTTTTTTAGTGTAAAGGATGGGACTTTACATTATAATCATATGTTCAAATTATTTATCACTTGGTACCATAGTTTAGATTATTAAAATTGACACCTTACATGTTTCTTATACAAATAACTAATATATAACATACACATTCTTTTCTAATTGTTAAGAGTAATAATAATGGGTGAAGTAATATAATTATAAATTTCAAAAAAAAAAAATATATAACTTCTTTATAATTTAAATATATAATATATCATTATTAATATTTTACTTTGAGAAGTATGAGAATATGTAAAATCAATTAATGTTTTGCCTTTTTTTTTTTTTTTCTTATAGTGTCTTTGACAAATGAAATAAATTAATAAAAACTTTTTTCCTTCTATCAGGCATTATATAGCCTTTTCTTTTGATTATTTTACACGCGAATAGTTACAAATTTAGAATTAAGAAGTGTTAGTGTTTTAATAATGTTTTAATAGTACTGTTTATAATATTGATTGTATTTCCTTCAATTTTTAGTTTAATAATGATATTATTAAATTAATATTTAAAACTTAGTAATGTAATGTGTAAGTTTAAAATGATCACATTATATATTTATTTTCTAACTAACAAATACACAACATATGCATCGAATTATAACTATTAAAATTAACAATAATTATTTCTTCTTTTAAAAACGAAATTAAAATCTTCTTGTGGATCTTTTTCGGCTATACAGACCAATACAAGTTATGAAAATTTACTATTATTTATTGAAAAAGGAAATTTGTTTCGTTTGCCCCTTTAGGTGTGATAAATAAATAATTCTAGAAATGAGTTTGGATTTATCAATTGGACTATAGTCTTCTCTTCTTTGCTTCTAAATAAATACAAAGTGTTTTAAATTTTTATAACCTCTTTTAAATTCGTTTGATTTTTTTTATTTATCTTCTTATATAATATTTATCATTTAATACTAATTTTATTTTATTTTTTAATTTTCTCAACTGGGCACACGTGCACTAGTACTGCACGTTGCCCTTTACTAGTATATTGTATATATATATATATATATATATAATATTTGTGTTTTGAGCTGACCTAGATTCTAAACTTCTATTCATGTTAATTAAGAATGATGCAAAATCTTCATGTTGGAAGTTCGAACCGCTTCCACGTGGAGTAGACGTTACAGAATTTTTGAAACCTGGTGTAAAAATCAAGTATTATCATGTCAATAAAATAGAAGTGGTATTTTGATTCTTGAACACCTACTTCTACTTCTAAGTAGAAGAACTCTTGCTCAAAACAAAAATCTTCATTACACGAAATAAAAGTTTCTGTGTCCCTTTCTCTGATCATTTCCTTGCACAATGCTCATATATATATATATATATATATATTAGTCTGATCAAAGAATATATTGAATATATTTGGAAATAAAAAAAGCATTTTAGTAATTGATTTATTTATAAGAATAAATTTTGTCAGCAGAATAGAAAAACCAAAATATTTAAGTAACTATTAAGCAATATTCTTCAAGTATATAAATAAGTTATTATAAGAGTATATAAAATATATTTATTTTCAAGATCTTTTTCAATAAATCCTGGCCATGCATGCACGGCACTCTGGCAAATAAATTAACATAGCAGAACATATTTCAAGATTTATTTTATTTTCATCACAAACATGTTTAAAGAGTAGCTTATATATATTTTCTAGATCGAATTAAATGTTGTTCGCTTTTCCTAATTGCTGTCCTTTGTTTTTATTATCAATGGCGGCGAATGTTGTTTGCTTTATCATGAACGTGGACCACTCTACGAAATTAGTACGAACAGGGGCGTGGACCACTCTACGAAATTAGTACGAACAGGGGCATGCATGCATTTTATGATGTCAGCGGATCCCATTTTCATCAACAGCTTTGCTATTCATAAATCGTCACATAATTTTTTATTTTTTTATTTTTTAAATTTTATTTAGTTTCATTCTTTTTAAAATAATAAAATTATTCTATTAATTATTTATATACTACATATTTAATAAAAATAAATAAAAAAATAATAATAAAAATAATGTATAATATATGAGAATTATAAATAGAATTTTCCTTTCATCAAACGCATTGATGTGAAAAAGGTCGAGTAGTACTACTCTTTACCAGCTCTGATAAATAAGTTCACATCCAGCCGGAGCTAGCAAATTAAATTACAATCACATGGCTGTGAGCTGTGCATATGAAGGGTGTTTTTTTGGATTTCAGTCTTAACCCCTCGACGCCAAGTGTTCTTTATGTCCCTGTACAAAGTATGCTCCCCTACTAAGCAAGTTCCAACTTTTTGCACGTGAACCGCCTCAAACATCTCTATATAATCCCGTTATGCATGTTTTGCCAAACCATCTGAGTCTCATTCTCACGCACAAGTCACCTATCTTTGAGAAGCAATTCTGTAATTCAGGACTCAGATCGATTACATGGGGGTGATCATGAGAGTTCGAGCTCATTCTCGACGGGAAAGAGTGCACAAGAGAGAGGCTGGTCGTACGTCCCCGATTGTTACGTGGTTCCAGCCCCACAACGACAGAGTACTTTACACTCAGAGGTCGCCAAAGTTCCCGTTGTTGATTTGGCTGCGTTGAGACAGGGTTCAGCTCGACGGCCTGTCGTTATTGAAGACATTCGAAATGCTTGCCAGCGTTTGGGTTTCTTCTAGGTAAGCATATGAAGAATTCATTTAGTGTAATTTAGCAGGTACGTAGCTAGCTAGCTTTGTAATTACGTTTTAAAATTATACGCTGCGCTGATATTGGGCTTTGCTGCGGCACCCATGTACGTACCAGATCGTCAACCATGACATTTGCCAATCGGTGCTGGATGGATCTCTTTCTTCAGGATTCGATTTCTTTAAGTTGCCAACCGGAGAGAAGATGGAGTTCATGTCCAACGACGTTCGCAAGCCGGTGAGGTATGCGACAAGTCTCAAGAAGGGCATCGACAAGGTGCAGTTTTGGAGGGTCCTCCTTAAGCATTATGCGCATCCTTTGAAGGACTGGATCGATGCATGGCCTGCTAATCCACCGAGTTACAGGTACTTATTTTCTCCTGATAGGTATGGATAATGATACTCTGGCCCGACAAATTGGTTTACTGATTAATATTTTCTTTTAAAGTATCTGTGTCCGTTTATTTTTTATTGTATTTTTTAAAAAAATACACAAACATACTTTAAAAAAAAAAAACAAAATATAACACTGTTCTGTATCTTTTCTCGATGATGTAGCATCATTCAATAGGCCAGTATATATGTATATGATAAGTACATACGCGTACCGCATGCGCAACGTACGTAATACCGGCCGTCTGATCTAGTATATATGATATTATAGCACGAAATGAGACATGGACAAGGATGACGGAGAATGGGGAGCAGTCGAGCAACTTCAAGGTGCCCTACAAGTGCATCTGGGCGACCATGTCGAAGTACTGAGTAATGGCTTTTACAAGAGTGTGGTGCATAGGGCGTCACTGATCAATCGTGACAGGACTAGAATCTCCATTGCTAGCCTACAAAGTTTGGGCATGGATGAGCTGATGAAGCCCGCCAAAGAGCGTGTGCATGAACAACAACCGAACAGGTATAAAGAAAGTAGTTTCAGAGATGTTCTAAATTCTCTCTCCAACAATGACATCAGGGAGGGAAAGAGTTTCATTAACACGCTTAAGATGAAGTCATAATAATCTTAATGTACTCGCTTTGAAGGTGGTCTAATTCCTTGCTTGTATTTCCCTAAATTAAAGTGTTCTGAGAACGCATTATGGGTTTGTTTGGAATTATGGGTCAGTTTTTTAGGTGCAAAAACTCTTTATCCAGGTGATATTACATCTAGCCTTAATAGTCGAAAAATATTTTTTGCAGTCGACGTGCAGTCGGTTGTAAAAAAATGAATTAATACGGAACCTACATGAAAAAAAAAATTATTTTTATAATTTTTTTTATTCATGTAGGTCCTCTGAATATAAAAAAAAAAAATTAATAATTTTTTTTATTCATTCTGTACAATCGATTATATACTGACTATATTTACCGACTGTATATAGCAAAGCCCTTAATAATCTCCTGATAGTTTGGTTTTGGCTACAAGTCAGCTTTGTCGGTTTGCATTTTATATAATTTTATATCCAGTTATTGGGTTTTTTTCTGGTGCCCCTGTTTTCTATATATTAGCCGGGAAGGCATCTAGCTTTTTTCTCGTGCCCTGTGATATTTGCCTGATGTAAGAGTATTGGTATTGAATTGAATATTTTAATTTTTAAAATTTAAAGAATATGTAATTTTTTAATTTTTAATTAATTATTCAACACTTAAAATTTATATTAGATTAGTCATCATATTTTCTATAATAATAAAATATTATTATTTTTTATTATTTATATTTCTTTAATTAATTTTTTAATACTTTTTTATTTTATTTTCATAATCTTCAATAACCTCTAATAATTATATTTATTTTTATTTTAACAATCCAACAATCTATACTATAATAATCTCATATGTACATAGATGGTAAAAAATTTTATTATATAAATAGAAATCTCATATGTACCATCCATAAAAATTCCATATATATAATATAATAATATTAAATGTGGGATGGATGTGAGACAAGAAATAATAAAATACTAGTTTGAAGAAGTTATAGTTGTTTTCATATATAGAATGTGGGATGAATTTACTGTAGCTAATAGTTCATATAAAAAGTGTTTAGCTAATTCAATGTAGATTTAATTTTATCAACATTCTTCAAAATATGAAAAACATTGGCATATGGCTAATCCAATGCGAGAGCTCTAATGCGGCTAAGAGTTCGGGTTACTCTTTAAATTTATAAAAAGGGCAAATGCTGAAGGGTTATCCTGGAAAAATCTTCCTACAATGAGATTTCGTATACTAATTCGTACACCAATATTGATATATAAGACATATAACAAAACGATATGAATTGAAAATGAAAATAATTTTTATGAGATTAGAGATTTTCTTACTCTCTCAAAAAAAAATTTATATTTTTTTAAATAAAAAAGATGTACAAATTGGTGCATAAACTTACTTGTAACTAGCAAAATTCTATTTCATGTAGTCCTTTCTTCTTCTTCTTCTTTATTTTTTTATTTTTTATTTATCTCTCTAAAGTTATTTTGCGTGCTTTCAATATTATTTGTCTACACCATCGGTTATCCAGTTTTTTCTATGCAACTGATGACTGATTGTTTAAGCATGTAATATCTTCTATATATAAAAAGTGTGTATGAAACGGAAAATCTTGTTTTAATGGTTTTTCTTGTTTTTCCGTTAAAATTAACACCGTTTGTTTTAACGGTTTGGCACATAAAATGAAGACATAAATGTTGAGAGAGATAGCATTCAATGTTGTTATATAATTTATTAATCTCAATAATTATAATACTTAATAGTTTATATAATAATAAGTAATTAAAGATTAGTTATTATATTTTTCTCTTTCTCCTTAACATATACACGTGTATTAGGTACATAAGACGTGAATCCCTAAGTATAATATACGTGTATCATACGTTTCATTAACTCAGATTATTGAGTATTCCAAATTTAAAAATCTCATATAATATATAATACAAGTGTGTTTAATCAAAGTATTTTTTTTTCCATGGTAGTAAGACGTAGCTTTTGCTAAGTCATATTCCATACGTGAGCTTGTTATGATAGGCACGTGACAAAGCCGTGATCCTTGAGCTAATCAAAAGAGAGTAAATTCGGCCAACAATTTCAAAATATATTTTATGATTTATATATATGCTATATATAGAAAATATTATACCACAAATTTTATAAAAAGATTATGTTTTAACTTTATGTTGTCCCTGATCGACTCAACCAACAGCAAAATAAGAATTTCAATGTTGTCTCTATTTATTGTCTACAGAATGACATAAATTGATGAATTATAATACAAACATCAAACGACACATATTTTGAACTACCGTTTGTGTTAGACTTTTATTAAATTTTTCGTATACATCTTTGCTAAAATTATAAATGTTATAAACATGTATTGGATTATATGATACTTTGAACTAATTTTTTTATTTTCTCCAATATGCCTTAAATTATGAAGTGACATCAATAATTTTTATAAAATATATATTATTTTTTACAAATAATCATTTCATAAAATTAGACAAACGTGCTTTGCACGTTACTCCTACCTAGTATATAAATATATATCTATATATAAATCCTAATGGGATTGGAACCCGACGTGTTCTGGTTTCCGGGGCTGTTTTTTTTTTTTTTTTGAAAAAATTCCGTAACCTTGCATTATGTATTCAAAGTATTAGATGACCTTTTCTTTACAATTAAATGTTCTATTTGAACTGGATCTTCTTCAATCCAGCAACATTCCTCATCTAAATTTAGAGCCATTTTTGCTAAATTGTGCGCCACTACATTACTTTCTCTATGTATAAGATTCAAGGACCATCTGTCATACCTTCTCAATACTGTTCTAAAATCCATAATTATTTGTCCACATTCTGATTCATCTAATTCTGTTGCAGAATTAATTCTATCTATCACATTCTTTGCATCTTCTTATCAAATTATATCCCAAAAGCCCAATTCCTTACACATCTCCATCGACCTCCAAAGAGCATGACACTCAGCCAGGAAATGGGAGACTGCCAGTTTCCTTGGAGTGCATATTGTAGCCATCTCCTGAATTATTCCTCACTATTATCCCCAGACCTATCTTCTTATTCTCCATATCCACTGCCGCATCACAATTCACTTTGCAACAATTACCCACTGGTTTCTGGGCTGTTTGCTAGCCTCAATTTCACAAAGAACTTATAAAAATAAAAAAATTTATAGAGAACTAAACGCTTGTGGAACTCACTTTTAAAGGATATTAAAACTTTGGCAAATTCCAAAAAGCAGAGGATACAAATAAAAGGAGAAAATCTTGGCTTCAAATCCGGTATAATTAAGGACAAAGTGTGATCTCATTCTCATCTAGGGCTGAAAGAGTAAAAAATGATGGATCCAGTCAATCTATTATTCCACAGAAAATAAGGGTAGTCAAGGCTAATACGAAACTGATTTACCCAAAAACAATCCACTTTTCTTGAACTGCAACCTTCGCTCCCTCCCCCGGCCCCCTCTTCCCCCACCTCTCTCTCTCTCTCTCTCTCTCTCTCTCTGTGACACACACACACACGAACACTCTGACTTTCATTCTTTTAGATTCGTATTTCCATTGCTTTTCATATTCTCTCTTTTCATTCTTCCTTTTTCTGCCAAGGAGAAAAATAAAAATGTATAGATCGGCGAGCTGGAGCCGCGTCTCTGACGGCGACGATTACTTTAAGCATGGACCCTCACCTTCGACGAAGGAGTCGCTGAGCATGCAGAGATTGTCAGCTTCGTTTGAAAGCAATAATGAGTTGCCTGTCTATGACCCTATCGCGGAGTTGGCTAAGAAAGAGAGGGCACGCGTCAAGTTTGCAGAGAATGCCGTGCATGTCATACCCTTTGTCCTGCTTCTCTGCGCCACTGTTCTCTGGTTCTTCTCTAATCCGGGTAAACTCTGCCGAATCCCAAAAGGGAGCCTTCTGTTTGATGGTTTAGCCATTTTATAACAATCAAATGAGTTTGATGGTGCAGGCAGCAAGACATTAATGTGGAATTCCTTCAACCGATACTTATTATTATGAAGTTTTTTTTAGCATTATGTATTAATCTAGGCAGCCAAACAAGAAAATCTCGTGCCCTAAGTAATGCTTATTCTTTAAATAATAGACACGCATTTTCGATTTTGGATGCAGAAGTGGACGTGGGAATCAGAGGAGATTCAGCAGCGGCAAGAATCGAAGGATTGACACTCGAAGGAGAATTTGATAATGATAGTGATGGCACTCAAACGGGTGCTTTGCCGAGACTGGATTTTGGGGGTATAGACTCACCGAAACAACTCGAAGGTCGCAAAGGTCCAATCAAATTGGCCCACAGATCTTTCAAATGATGCCTCCGTGGGTAACGCATGACACTGCTATGTTTTAACTTTTTGCCTACATTTTGCCCTTAAAAAAAAAAAAAAAAAAGAGAGGTTGCTACGACATTGTTTTTCTCTCAGCAGAATCTATAGGGACGGCAATGGAATAAATATTTTGTGTCGTGGATTATCAATATTTTTTCAATTCACCACATAAGCCGTCAAATTTGAATAATTTATAGACTTGATTAAGATTAATTCGTTTAGATATTATTATTGAGTGCATTGATGGTAATTCAAAAGCATTAATAAAGCCTATCAACTAAGGGTGTCAAATCGTGTTGACTGTTCGTGTTCATATCGTGTTAAAGTATGTATATTATACTATATAGCTCAACTTTAACCTAACCCGTTAAGCTTATTGTGTTAAAATCTCAAACCCTAACAAAATTCATTAATATAACGGGTTGTGTTATATCAACCCATTTTGACCCATTAATGAATATTACGAAATAAATTATCACGACACAATATGACTCGTTTCAAATTATTTATGTAAATGAGTTGAATAGATCTGAAATTAACTAGTTTGACATAATTAAATTTAACATAATTTTATATAAATTTTAAAATTACAATATTTATAAAAATTATAAAGCTAGCTACAGGTCCAAAATTACAATCTAAATAATAAAAATATCAAAATTGAAATTCTAACAATTTTACTTTTAGGTATAAGGGCATAATTGAATTTTAACTTTCTTAACATGTCATAACGGATTGACCTGTTATCAACACGTTAAGCAATCGTATATTAATGAATCAACCCGTTTTGATCAAAACCTGTTAATACTAAATCTTAACCCATTATTATCATGTCGTGTTCATACTGGATTAACAAGTTGTATAACATATTGACATCCTTAATGTCGACCAACCAAAATAGTCATTTCCAAGTTGCCATTTTGTTTGTGCATTTTCGTATGGTTATGCATTCAACTTAAAAGATGGGGCTTTTGGAGTCAAGATCCCTTTAATTTGTAGTTGCCGCGGCAATTTCCTGGCCACAATTTCTTCCTTGTTTGAACACCATCACGTTCATATGCTTACTTGTCATATATCCACCCAAGGTCCCAAACTATAAGGACTTGATTGGACTATAAAACTTGTTAGTTTTTTAAAATAATGAGCAAAGTGATTTCCATTTGAAGTCTCTAGTATTTGTGGTTACTATCCTCATTTTATTTTAATTATACCGCGTTACGTTAATGTGATTTTATTTATTAATTATTAAGATTATTATTATTTTTTGAGTTAAATTATTAAGATTATTATTAAAACAAATAATTGATTCAATTTATAATATTCTTAATAAATAAGTTCACTGAAAGAATACAGATAATTTGTTTGTTCATAGTGGGTATACGCATTACCCTGTTGGGTACATCTCCCCAACGACCAATAATAACGCCACCCATTACTGCAGCTAAATGGATTAGCCATTACACACGGTTGCGTATGGTCCCTCCCAGACGAATAAATGCCACTTATAATTAAAGCTAACATTTTCTTAACACCGTATAATTTTAAGAGAAGTTCTATATATACAAAAAGTTATACAAAATAAATTTATAAATTGATATAATTTTATGAGATCCGTTAGATTTATTTTGTAATAAAAGTAATTTTACAATCTGACGTACCACATCAAACCACATCAGTTCATAAGTTTTATTTTGTGTAATTCATTTGTATCTAAAGTATTTTTTTAATTTTATTAAGTTATATTATATGCAATCATTTTGATGTATTTATTGCGTACTTTATTAATATGATTAATCAAATCAATTATTTTATATTAAAAAATATAATAAAGCTAATCGTATTAGTAGAGTACGTAATAAATATATAAAAGTGACTATATATATAATTTTTGAATTTTATTTACATAATTATTAAAAAAAGTCATTCAAAGTGTACCGAAATGTCGATAATTAACCAAAGATAGAATAATGGAACTAAGAGATTAATTAAAAGAATAAAAATTTTATGTGTAGTTATTTTTACATACTCTTTTTTGTATTTTATTGATGTGATTAATTTTGTATTAAAAAAATTAATGTTGCTAATTATATAAATAGAGTGTATAAATAATACACAAAAATAACTGTACGTAGCATTACTCATTTGCTACTATAGTATCACATAAACTCGTATTTTTATTTTTAGTTTTAAAGTTTTCTTGAGAAACAACATTTGGTGGGATAAGTTTTCGCGATTGGAATTAATAATGAAGATTTTTAAAAAAGGGATAATTAATCAGAATGAGAATATAATTGCAATAAATTATATTAAATTAACATAAACCAAAAGCTGGTGACTAGGTTATGTGGATGAAACATTAAAAATGTTGAACAGAGTAGATTTATATTTTCAGGGAATACTGAAATTTAAATGAAAGGAAATACTACAAAATTCTCTTAAACTTCCCAAAATTCCCTAAGGGCATGCATGGGCAACATGACCAAAGTTCTGAAACAATCTCGTAACTTTATTATCAAATATAACTTAAACAAAAAATACTTATATATTTTAAATATTAAACTTTCCATCTAATTATTATTAATTAATTTTTATGAACTTTAAAATAAAAATAATATTAAAAAATAATATTCAAACAACTTGTTAATTCTATTTATTTACTTTGATAAACTTTAATACAATACTTATTTTAAAATTTATCTATTCAAATTTGTTCTCAATCTTTCCACAACTTAATAAAACATATTCAATTAAATCATTTTATTACTATTCATAAAAATTTGAGATATTTTAAATTAAAAATTTTAACAATTTGATGTGCAACAACAAGTTACACCAATTTGTGATATTTATTTTTATAAGATTTATTTATATATCAAATATTTATTTTTTAGTAATAGGCATATTAGATTATTTAATATGAATTTCATTAATAAATATTCAAGAATGACAAAATCTCCTCAAAAGAAGTAAAATTACTATTAATTAATCGATAAATTAATTTTTTAAGAGATTATAGAGTAATTAATATGCTGAAATGAAAAATTATATTTATTAATCTATATGAATAACATATTTAATATATTATTTATAAGATAATTTGATTTAAAAATAATAATATTAAATATTTTAAATTAAATATTATTATTTAAATATTGATGATGGTGTAGCGAAATAAAATAACTGCAGTTCAAAAAAAAAAAAAAAAGGGAAAAAAAAGAAAAGAAAAAACTCCACTGAAATATATCACATCACACGTGCATGGGCTACTGAGATGAGTCAGATCCGTGCAAACCCGAAGTTTACGGTTTCGTCAGCATCCACTTTGTTCGTTTCCCATCTCTCTAGTCTCGACGATCCATATTCTCCCCCATTTGTGTTTCACTGTCCAATTCGAACTCCCCCCCTCCCTTCTCTTTAACACCATAACCGGGTCTACCGTCCCCGGTCTGCCCGGTCCTATCCCGGTCGATCTCCTCGCAGGTTAAACACCACCGCCAACAAGAAGGACAACAACTCGGTCATGAATCCTGAATAGTAAGTCTCTCCCATGTCAATCTCGTCGTCGGGATTCTTACAGCTTTAACCTCTGTTTGGTCGCTTAAAGATTGAGAGGAGATAAAAAAGAAGATTCTGAATCGGTGGTTAATGCGATTTTATCTTATTCATAGTTACTTGCAACCAAACGCAACGTGAATTGGAAAATTTCTTTAGATCTCTGATTGTTTTGTGCTTTTTAGGGTGGTGGATCATGGATGCATGAATTAATATTTTTTTCCTCTTTAAGAAATTAAGTTGATTCCGGAAGGTTCCTCAGTTAATTCGTACGACTTAGTTCGCTTTCCTGTTTGGTTGCCGAAAAAGAAAAGAAGCGGGAAAGGAAAGAAAATAAATGAAACTTTAGTGCTTTATTCTCTTATTGGTTATTCGATGCTGCGAATAATAGGCTTCCTTACTGTTAGATTTATGGTCGTAATCGCAACTAAACGGAAGCATTTTTTTTCCTTGGCCGTTTAGATCTGCAACGAGAATGTTTTAGCTCGGATGTGCTATTACAATTTTTTTTTCCCTCATGAGAGTACTCGTCTCCGTCATTGCGATATAATCGCTGTATCTGGATTGCGATTTTCAACCTCGATAAGTCGACAGACGACAGTGTTTGCGTTTCAGATCTCAATGTTTAGTTTGATGCATCACTCTTTTCTGTATGGTGTGCATGCGCCTAATCGCCTTCATCTTTTTGTGTCGCTCAATGTACACATCCCATATTTGTTTCGTCCACTAGGTTGCAAAGATAGTTTTGTCTAATCTTCCCAACTATATCCTTCTCTCGAAGTTAAGTATATAATTAATTGAAGTTTAGGATCGAATTGAACGTGCTAGGTTTTATGCTTAACAAGTTGCTGTTGGGGGCTGTTTGAGCCCTTTTATTAGTGGTCACAATCTCGGAGATGCTCCTTCATTAGTGGCTATTCGCTTTTGGAATTAGGCACATGAATACTATTTTCTGTTTTTCCGTACCATATGCTTGTCACTAAGTCGTTGTCAGGACAAGGATCACGCCCAAGCATTTAATTGAAGATATTACCTAATTTCTTTCATAAGGCCTCACTGATATTTATTTTTAGCCCCATGATTCCTTTTGTTCTATATTTGAGTACAGAGATTTGTCTGTTAAAAATGAGTTACAGCTTCGTGACTCATGTGGGGACAATTTTATTTATGTTTAATGTTCTCTTCTGCAGTGACTATCTGTTCAAGCTTTTGCTTATTGGAGACTCTGGTGTTGGCAAATCATGTCTTCTTCTGAGATTTGCTGTAAGTTTTCAAAAAGCCAGGCTTCATTAAATTCCCCCAATTTGTTGTGGGTTGATATTTTTCTCTGCTGCGTGCCTCTCTGGATATTGATTCTCATCCAGTTCAATTTTTGTTGTCATCGATTTTGTATATGTTTATCCTTGCTTCTTACTTGTCAAGAAGAAAATTTGAGACCTAGTTCATGCCAGAGTGGGTCTGGAAAAGATGTTTGTGTCGCAGCTTGAAGTTTTCTGCTTGCCGAGCATACTGAAGCCATTGTGCTTTTCTTGAGCTTTCCCTTTACTCTTTCCACCTTTTATGATAAGAATTGTCTTTCATCAATTTGATACAGGATGATTCGTACTTGGACAGTTACATTAGCACAATTGGAGTTGACTTTGTAAGTATCACCTGGGTCTTAATGCATGCTATTTTAAGTGAAGCAATATGATCCTAACTGTACTTTTCCACCGATTGTTAGAAAATACGCACAGTGGAGCAAGATGGGAAGACAATAAAACTTCAAATTGTAAGACTTATTCTCTCCCCTATGTTTTTTTGGACACCGCTAGTTCCCCAGCATTTATTTAGCTGATTAATTGGAAATCTCAAAGCAGTCTTGTTAACATTCTGTTTAATCAATTTTTACTCTTATCGGGTGTCTGCCTTGCCTTGTTATTGAACTATCTGATAGGAAGTGTGTCATGAAAGTAATCCAATGGTCTTTGGATTAAATGACATCTCCTCCCTTTGAAACATGTGAAGGGTGACGTCGTGGGTTAAACCTTGCGAGGGTGTGAGAGTTGTATATATTTATCACTAGAAACATGTTGTAAATATAAGTATAGTATTTATGGTGGTGAGAATTTCTATCGACCATAAAAAAAAATTCTATTGTATTGTTTTGGAAGCTAACATTAGAAACATGATATGAAAATAAGTCTAATAGCTATGGTGCTAAAGGTTCTACGATATTTTTTTGGTGGAATATGATGATACAGTTCTGCCACATTAAGGATTGATATCTTCGAGGGGATTATGGCTCCAATTTCTGGGATACAATAAAATATGATGATTAGCCATCAGATATCTATGATGTGTAAAATAACTGAAAAGGATATCGGATTGTAACAGTATCCTATTTTAAATGAACATAACAATATCTGAGATCTGGCTAGGTGTATCGAATGTTAACTCCCTATGTACTTGGGTAGTGACTATCTACTCATTAGTTAATTTATCTTTTAAAAAAAAAATCTCCTAGTTGAATGACTCAATAATATATGCTTTAATTAAATGAGAAGCTTAAAATTATAAAGGCATGGAGACTAGATAAAAAAGGCTACTTGGTGATCTGGAAAATCAGAATCATCTTTAACATGTTTGCTTTTCACTGATGACCATCTTCATGCAGATGTATATTTGGATGGTGGCATGGTTTTAGTATTGTTAATAGATTAGGATGCGGTGCATATCCACAACTTTCTGTGTTGTGGCATTCTGTGCAAGTTGCTTTTGTTTCTATCTAGTTGTTGAAAACTCGCCTCTCTCCTCGAACTTGCAGTGGGATACTGCAGGACAAGAGCGATTTAGGACAATCACCAGTAGCTATTACCGTGGAGCACATGGCATTATAGTAAGCTCTCTCTCTCTCTCTCTCTCTCTCTCTCTCTCTCTCTCTCTCTCTCTCTCTCTCTCTCTATGTGTCAGGTTTTTTGGCACTTTGCTCATGGTTGTGCAGTGAGTCTGTCATCTGTGTGTGTAGTGTATTGAATTTGTTTCACAATGTTCTTGGCATGTGTGGCAGATAGTTTATGATGTGACAGACCAAGAGAGCTTTAATAATGTTAAGCAATGGTTGAGTGAAATTGACCGATATGCTAGTGAGAACGTAAACAAGCTTCTGGTTGGTAACAAAAGTGACCTTACTGCTAATAAAGTTGTGTCCTTCGAAACGGCCAAGGTAAAAGCTGGTTTCCTTCAATGGCAAAACCTTGGTTATTTTGTTTTTTACTGGATTATTATTAACCCAAACAATGTTGCCTGTGATCTGAATGGGTTCTAATAGGCTTTTGCGGATGAAATTGGCATTCCATTTATGGAGACGAGTGCTAAAAATGCTACTAATGTGGAGCAGGCATTTATGGCCATGGCTACTGACATCAAGAATAGGTACTTCTTATGGATATGACTTAATGGTATCTTGTGGTAATAAAGTAGAGAAGAGGTATATCATACGTAATTTACAAGGAAAAAGCATGTGTTGGACAGCTTCGAAGGAGCGAGTTAGAAAATACTCAGCTTCAGTTTTTGTTATGGTTGGTTAATTTGCTTGGGGACAGGATTACCTTGTATTTCAAGTACCATCTTCGAGTGCAATTGCATTGCCTTTTCTCAATGGTCAAGTAATTCTTTCAACACTTTTTGCAGGATGGCGAGTCAACCAATGAACAATGTGAGAGCACCAACTGTGCAGATACGAGGACAACCTGTTAACCAGAAGTCTGGCTGCTGCTCTTCTTAGTTGCTTCGTTCGATATTCCCTTGGACGTACGCTGAATCAAAGTGGACGAACCCCCTGAATGCTATATGATTATGATATGCAAGTCAGGTTGCTTTGTTAGATTTTCTCCCACTCCGTTATTTTTTCGGTTTGTTTCTAAATGGTATGTACAAATGATCTTATTCTAGCCACAAGGCATTCTCTGTTACACACTCACTGTCTAGTAATTCGACTTTAATCTTTGTGATACTAAATTCGAATCTTTGTCATACAAAATTCGAAGTAGCTTGCTGATAGAATGATGAAACATTAGCTTGGCAGAGAGGTGCCCTTCTGTCAGACCGTATTGAGTTCCATTTTTTGAAAAGGATAATACTAGTCCCACCATTGGTAGCTCCGCTGGGATTAGTTCATTTTTTTTTTTACTTTGTGATTAAGAAAGTGTTTTTTAATAATGTTGTGATTTTTTTTAATTTTTTTTTAAATATTAAAAGAATACACGTAGAAAAAATTGAAAAAATAAAAACACAAAAAACAAGTAACGCCAGTTACTGGAGCAGTGGCTGGAGTGCCACCCTTTTGAAAAACAAAATTTGTGCTAGAAATTAGTAGATAATGACCCTACGTTTTTGTCATGCTTTGCATTTCATCTATGATTTTTGGATGCCATGGTGGTTTTCAGATTCAGAAAAATACACATGAATGTTCCCCACTCCCAACAGTTTTTCACGTGTTGAAATCAAATGATTTTTATCCCGAAGAGTTTTGCGTGGTCAAGCTGGTGGGGCATTGTCAAGGAATGCTTGACTGATGATAATTACAGCATCATGAGTAGAAAAGTTTAGCTGGGCCCCGGGGCAGAGAGGGATAACTGCGTGGGCTGGAAAGACGGGTAAACTAATCGTAAATGGCTCGACACTTGGACACTGAAAGCTTCAAATAAGGCCGAACGTGAATAAAGCACTTAGAAATAGCGTAATATTATTTCCAAAATACCTTCCCCCCCTCCCAAAACCCAAAAATCCGCCCTGCCTTCGCATGGGCGGACGGGATACTTCGTGCGAACCACTTCGCATGGGTGGACGGGATATTTCGTACTGTATATAGATTCCGTCCTGCATGAAATATACTATAGGGGGCGGACACGAATCAATCCCGTCCCACATTTTAATTTATATTTATAAATATATATTTATATTTTACAAATTATATGTGAGACTTAATAGAACAAGTCTAACAAATTTAAAAATTAATAACATAATTTTTATGCTAATAGTCTTTAAATTATTATTATATATATAAATTTTAATTAACGATTTAATTACATAATAATTTGAGTCTAAAAAAATATTTTTAAACTTTTTTTAAGCCCAACGAAATATAATGTTCCTGAAGTGGGCGATGGGCGGGGCGGATGGGGTGTTCACCCAGCCCCCACCTCCCGGGGGCGGGGTGCGGGGAAAGGGTGCCCCTGCACCCGTATATGCGGGTAGCACCCCTACTAAATACACAAAAAAAGACATTTACTTGTATTTCTTCCTCCTCCCTTTTTCCATTTCCACTTTTTGCTCTTTGAATTCTTCCTCAGTTATCTTATCAATGGGAAGATTCACATTGAAGGATATCAATTCAAAGAGAGAGATTCAGAGCCTCTTTTACTTCTAATTATACTAATTTGTCTGTATAATCAGGATTTGAATCTTTGTTTTAGATAGTTAGATCAGATGAGAAATTTGTGAATAATAGTAAGAAAATTTGTAAATAGTAATAAAATAGTTTTGAATTAAGATTTTTATTGAGTTTTGAGAAATAAGAGAAAAAGTTGAATATAAATATTATAAAAATAAATATTTATCAGAATATAATTTTTATTTTGTAATTTGAAAAAATTGAATTATTTTTTATGTTTTTTATAGAATTTTGTAAAAGTTGTAATGATTAGTAATTATTAGATGAAAATGTATGAAATAGAAATTAAAAAAGATTTATATTTGAATAGTATTTAAATGTTGAGATAGGATGAAATCAGATAAACTCTTATTCAAACTCGACCAAGTCTAGGCTATGTTTATTCATGAATACTCTCTCTCTCTCTCTCTATATATATATATATATATATAAGACATATATGAATCAAAGTTGTAAGAAAATATCTAATATTTTCGCACTTGTTTAACTGAAACTTGCTTTTGGAAAATATTGTCCCATTTGGTTCCAAAAAACTTAAAAGACCCACAAAGCTCAAAAAGAAGAAAAGAAAAAAAGACCCACAGGGCAACAAGGCTCTGCTCAACTCGAGTCGTATGATTGCCATATGCGCACACCTGCCACATCCAGACCAATCAAGTCGTCCTCGCAAAACCTTGTATTCCAAGAATCCAAATTCAGCCAAGTAGTAGTACAAGACAACGCAGGCCGGTAACCCCCTCAGAAAAAGGAAAAAATATTGTTAAACAAAAGAAAAAGAAAAAGAAAAAGAAAAAGAAAATGGAGTAGCTGCTCTCGAGTCAAAATCCGACCCAAAATCCATCCAATGTACTTACCAGTTACTTCTCCACGATCGCCCTGCCTTTTGAAGACTTTCTGGAACCCCCACCTCTACAGATCGTACCGCTCCTGGTTGCTTTCTCAGCTCTGCGACCCCTTTATATTATAATGAATCCCTCCTGATTTTCTGAGCTTCCTGAGAGCTACGAAGCTCAATTCCTGTTTAGAATTGCGGAAGCTATGTGCCGCCAAGATTCCCGTGTGCGTATGTCGGCCGAAGAGGAAGTCGCCGCCGAAGAGAGCCTCTCTGTTTACTGCAAGCCCGTAGAACTCTACAACATTCTTCAGCGCCGTGCCATCAGAAACGTAGTCCCCCGATAATCCATTCAAATTCTCCTTTTTGACTTTTTTTCTGCCTCTGCATTTCTAACTCTACACGTTGCTTTTGCTTGTGTAGCCGTCTTTTCTTCAAAGATGTTTGCACTACAAAATAGAGGCAAAAAATAGAAAGAGGTATATCGTTTGAAGTCTGCATTTTATTTTCCATTCGTACTCGGATGCTACATTTTCCTCACGATATTGCTTCTTTTTTTTCCTGTAAATTTTGTTTTATTTCCTCCCCCATAAGTTTAAAGCTTATTCTGAACTATTTTTAGATCTTGGTTCTTTAGAACACTTTTTCATGTGCTCGTTCTAACATAGAAGTTAGATTGAGCTGCGGATCAGCATCTGTTGTATGACAAAGTCGGGTAATTGCTTTCTAGGGCAAAGTAATCTGTATTTCTTGAATTTAAACTCGCCAATTATGAATGATAGAGATATCTTAGTCTTCATCATATAGTTTTTCATATTCAATAACACCGACTGTCGTGGCATTTCTCGAGTCGCTTTGATAGTTAACTTGTAAATGAAAAGAATATGATACATATGGCTGGAGATGAAAACGTTCAAAATAAATAATAACATTTTTTTAAACATATTGTTTTTCTAGTGTTTAAGAGAGGAAAAAATTCATCCGTGCAAATCACAGTTTAGTTAAACATTTCACGTTTTAGTTAATCATCTTCCTCCTGCTTTACTCGTGTTGTTGAATTCTATTTGTTTTCATGACGTTTATTGCTAAATTTATTGAACTTCAGCAACTTTTGCAGAGACCTTTCATTCGTGCTATTGTTGTTGAACTTTTAATAGAGAGTAATTCCTTTAGGCATATGATGAATATAGATGATGGTACTGGCTTTTTGCTATTCATCTTTTTTTCCCTGCATCGTTATTTGAATTCCATTAAATTTCATGACACTGAACTGATATCGATTGTATAAGGACGTGGGCTTATCTGCTTTAGTCTGTCCTCATCCTACAAATCAATTCGTGGCACTCACTTATTCCTGTTGGTTGATCATGTAGAATACAAATGAAAATTTCTTTACCCGGGACTGCGAATGAAAGTTTACAAACTCAAAAACTGTTTCCACTGTGTATTTTCTTGGCAAGACTAGTTTCTGAAGTTGCAGATGCCGAGGTAAGAATGCATATGATTCATTTTTAGGCTAATATTAATCAATATATATCTTATTGAACATTATTCTAACTTTGCTAGCATCTGTTGACGATAATCTTCTATTTATTCTACCCTCTAAATTGTTTTGCTGGCATTATTTTTAATTCCACTTCCCCATAAAAAAGTATTCAGCTGTGTACCGCTTTAGTCGAGCATTCATCTTGAACAATCCTACCGGAGTAGGCGGGAGTACTCAAATTCAAGCCAATATTATTCTTCCTGAGATTAATAAGCTAGTACTGGAGGCCAAATCTGGTTCACTTGTCATCTTGCTTGTCAGCTGGGGTATGCAATAATAATGTATAAACTGAATGATGTGGAGGGATTGAAGTGTGATTCTCACTGCAATATTTGGTCATGTTATTATTTTCTTGCAGCTGGGGCCAAAAATCCTTTGCCTGGAATCAATTTAACCAAGGGATCTTTGGATGTGACTTCTTTTCCATGTAAGATACATAGTAGTTCCTGTACTCTGTTGTATATAAAATACTTCACCACGTGTTTTAACCGTTCATGAGTCATTGTCTTTTTCTTTTTCCTAATCAATATATGACAATTCATGTGTTTTTCTGATTTAATTCCTTGCATTTGCTTTACTCATGCTAATTTTTTTCATTGGCAATGGGTGTCCGAGAACAAAGTCCCCCGACTAATCCTGAGGGGTGCACAGTCCCTCGACAATGAGTTTCCTGTAAGTGCACCTTGAGTAATTCCGGGGGAAGTTCCCTCATTCCGATGGTCCCTAGAAATTGTTTGCACCCAAGAGAATTTGAACCTTAGATCTGGAGGGAGCTTACCACCAAGACCAAGGCCTTTATCACTTGAGCCAACTCCTAAGGCTTTATTCATGCTAAATGTGTTTAATATCTGTAGGAGATTTCATTTTTTGATAATTTTGTACAAGATTGCATTTTATTACACCAATATTAAACTTCCTAAATGAAAGTAAATAAATACCTCTGAAAAATGTAACTTATGATCACCCAAAGGTTGCAAAGAAAACATTTCATAGAGCACAATCTTATGTTAGAGCTAATAGATAATGAGACCTTTTTATAATATTTGAATTAATTATTTAATGCATTTTCAACCCCATGATCCATAGAGTATGAAACGATTTTTGTCCCTCAGCATAAGAATGTTGCTGGTTTGGTTTTCTTTTCACTTGACAGTAACTGCTGGAGGAGACTGCTTATGGGGCAAGATACCATTCGAATCACTTTATTTGTCATGGGAGAATTCTCCTAACTTTATCTTGGGCCAGAGGGCTGAGATAATTTCAACTGTAAACATGCATTCTTGCTTCTTAAAGGTATGTCTTATACATGCTTACTAACACTTTTTTTGTCTTGTTTTTAGCCTAGACGTGCTAATTAGCTGTTTAGATATGCCTTGGGAATATTGTCATATTCTAATAAATTTATTTTACTTTACCCAGCTGAGTTGTTTGAATGAGGACAGATGCATCTCAATTCAACTTCCATATAATTCTGAAACTCTGGTATTTTCCACATTTAACATTTCCTTGTTAGGTTGGAAAAAAATGAGTTTCATTTCTTTTTCTTTTTTTTCCCCCTGTTCCTTTTTCTTTCTACTATTCTATATATATTTTCACATTGCTCTGCAAGGTCCTGTTTTTGATAATATCTGTTACTTTTTTTTCCCCGTTGCCTAAGAGTACGTCACAGCAAGTGCAAGTCATCATTTCTGCAGAAGAGATTGGGGCCAAGGAGAAATCTCCTTATAATTCATACATGTGTAGCGACATCCCTTCTTCATCATTGTCTCATATTATTCGGTACTCTTCATCTCTCTCTCATGTGTGTGTGTGTGTGTGTTTCATGTATAGGTAGGTAGGTATGTATGAAGACATTCACAAGTAGAGACACAATAGGTAACACAAATTCAGCCACATGAATGTTATAGAAAATATATTATATGCATTGTCACGTCAAGATTAATACCTTCCCATTTTTTAGTACAATGGGATGATATGCAGATCCATATAATTCAAATTAATCTATGCCCATCTTTATTACTTATCAAAAAAAATTAATCTACCAACCATAAAGGTGAAAAATTTCCAGATTTTGATTGAATTGTTGAACACATCAATTTATATCTTTTCTAATGATTGAACGGTGAATAATGTTGTCTGTGTGAGCCAGTAATTATGTTGATTTCTTAAATGAAAATGGTCACTTAATTCATATTTTAGCTTTTTTTACTTATTAAAAAATATCTTAACTTTTTTCACCTCTGTTATAAAGGATCTTTAACTATTGAATGCTTAGAAGGAGGATAAAGACATTATCTTAAGTGAGAAAGGATGAGGGTCTCTCAATCTTGATCAGGCAGCCCCACATCGTTGATTATCCCTGCACGTCTTTATATATTCACAACTCCTTGTGCTTCATAGATGCTGTTAGGGTTGGAATTTAGAAATCTTCATTTTTATTAAAACTAATAGTCTTCTAGAATTGGTATACTGCACATATTTTTCTTTGTTGAATTTTTTCTGCCGTTCCAATCTTAAATGAATGTAAACAAGCATTGATCCAAGAATGTTGTTACATGTTCACTGTAGATTATCAAAAACTAGCCCCAAGTGGATTGAGTCTGTATCTTGGTCAATAATATTCAAAGTTTTAGTTTGATTGTGAAAATTTGTATGCCTTGCTGTTCATTTGGAAGGTTCAAATAGTGCATTTGGCATTCTTATTGTTTAGCATGGTCCGCTAAAACATTGGCCTGGCATATTCTTTGTTTTCTCATTTCGATTTATGAACAAAAAATTGGCTGATTGTGATATCCAGGCTAAGGGCAGGAAATGTCGTTTTTAATTATCGATACTACAAAAATAAGTTGCAGACAACGGAAGGTGATGTGGATTTCTCTTTTTGCTTTCTGGTTGATCTGTAGTTTTCTTACCCTTTCAATTTGTTCTCTATCTCCTTTCCCCTGCACAGGGGGCTGTCCCCCTTTTGTTTGGTTATTTCACACTCCTAGTGGCATTGATAACTTGTTATTGCTTTGGCAACCTGTTGAAATTCATAAGGGTGCAAGGAAAGAAATAGAGAGAGAAGCATGAATGTAACTGATTACTTATGTTAGTTTTCTCTTATAATTAGGCATGACAACTTGTTGTAGCTCCATAGCATTAACTCAGTGAGTGCATTCTTGTCCTCTGAATTTTGAAGTGGTATCAATTTATATCTTATGTTTTATACTGAGCATTTCATGCCTGTATTATTTCCTGTGAAAGCTAAACTAGTGTCAGTTACCAATACTCTAGAAAGCGTAAGCCATTAGGAAATGGATTAATAATATGAACCTGCTAAGCTCTCACTTACTTCTCCCTTTTGTGTAGACATAAGATGGACTGCCCTTTCCATAATACCTTTATTAAGGGGGAGCAAAAGCTGTTGATGGGATTCTGGAAGCATAGTAATTGGAGGAAAAGATAAGTCCGTGGAGGTGGAATAGGAAATTGAGAGTTTGAAATAGTGCAGGGAAAATCCCATTTCAAATGCAAGATGTGTCCAAGGGCAACTGTCTCGTTAGAAGGGATCCGTTTGAGTAGTTGAGGGTCTATATGAAGCACTTGGATAATTAAATCTTTCTGAACAACAATGAACAGAAGTCATTTTTCCTGTTAGTTTCCAATTGATAATATATTACAGAAGACACTTTCTAATTGCAGATGTAGTCAAGGTATAGTAGGAGATGGCAGATTATTTCCACCGTTAAGAGATGGAGAAATGATAACATCACAATTGGATGCTTAGTCACTGATGGACAAGTGGGTTTGCACATGTTTGAGTTCCATCAGGGCTAGTATATGATAGAACATATCTGTTTTTGTATCATTGTTTAAAGTGGTGAAGGCATGCCATCAGAAAAGAAGAATGGATTCTTGGTGCTTGGGGGCTGGGGGGCTTTGTAATAATTTTTTTTGATCAGTAAAACAACCGTAAGGGGGGGCTTTGTAATAATGATAAAGGAAAGAAAGAAAATAAACGGTTATCAACAGATTCTTGGTGCTTTACGATTCCCCTTGATTGCTGTGAACTTCATGTATATGGTCCATCTTCTAGTCAACTTGTGAGGTTTTTTATTAGTTCTAGCCAGTATACTAATATGGTAACTTGTGGCAACTCCTCGATGATAACTTGGTTTTAGATGAAGTTTATCAGTTAGACATTCATAAAAGAATAAGGGTTTTCTCATTTTGCACTTCCATTTACTTGTAAGAATATAGTAGATATTGATGCTAATGGAAATTCCTCTTCCAATTTTTCCCTGCTTTTTTTAATCCTTCCGAATAGTTTTTTTTTTTTGTAAGGATTATCATTGATCGAATAAAACTATGCAAAGCCCATGTACGCAGGAAGTATACAAAAAGAGACACCTAGTTACATTCTAAAAAGCTGAAAAGAAAGCAAAAACTCATGAAGATTCCCTCCATAATTCCCCCCTAGCTCTCTCCTTGTTGTTGAAGCATCTCTCATTTCTTTCTATCCATATACACCACAATAAGCACAAAGGGGCCATCCTCCACGTCCCAGCCAGTTGAGGACTCTGATGATGCCTATTCCAGCATGCTAAGAGTTCCGCCACCCTCTTAGGCATAACCCAAGACAGCCCGGCTCTACTAAGTAGGCCATCCCATAACTCCCTTGCCACTTCGCAATGAAGCAGAAGATGGTCAATTGATTCGCCATTGTTCTTACACATATAATACCACTCCATTACTACCATCCCCCGTTTTCTTAAGTTGTCAACCGTCAAAATCTTTTCTAAAGCTGCTGTCCAAGTGAAAAAAGCAACTTTGGGAGGCACAGGAACTCTCCAAATACCCTTCCATGGAAACGCAATGGGCTGATAATTAGTCAGTACCTTATAGAAAGATTTAACAGAAAATTTTTACTCCAAATACCCTTCCGAATAGTTTTTTTTTCCCTAACTAGGTGTCTTCTATTGTATAAGTCCTGTATTTGGGCTTCCCCTATAAATTTTTACTTATAAAAAAATAGTTCTGTATGATGTATGCTTTTTCCCCTCTCAATGCATGGTTGTGATCTTTGAGCTGTAACCTGGTTAATTCATGAACTTGCAGTAACTGAAGACTTTACCTGCCCATTCTGCTTGATAAAATGCTCTAGCTTTAAGGTAAATCTTTTTCCTTGTTCGTTTTCTGATCTCTTCATAGTTCATTTCATATGAAAATGAACAGATAGTATGGATGCTTTTGCATGTTGATGCTTATAAGTTTTGAAACCTTTTCTGTAGGGTCTCAGATTTCACTTGTCTTCATCACATGATTTCTTCAACTTTGAGTTTTGGGTTGGTAATCTTCAAAATTCTTTTCATTCTGATTAGTAAAATTTGGCGAAGCATAACTAGTAAAACATGGATGTATTACAGGTGACTGAAGAGTATCAAGCTGTAAATGTGTCTGTAAAAACTGAAACGTGGAGATCTGAGGTGACAATAACTTTATCCTGAAAATTATGTTGTGATGATTTTTTATTGTACTTTGGTTTTCATTAACAGTCTAGTATTATTGTGTGTACATGATAGAACCAGTATCTTACTACGATGAAAAGTGATAAATTGTGATCCACTTAGGGCTGTAACAAACCACAAGTTTTATACTCTTTCTCCTTATCCAAAATAAACTACAGATCCTAGTATTTATAGCCATGCACTCTTGACCATGTATGGAAACCTACTCCTATTCTAATAAAAATAACAATCCTAACTGACATGAGCTAGTTTAAAGCCACATAATAACTCTTCCTACTCTAATTAAATAATAACTCTTCCTAGAATAAAATGCAACTTCAACCCACTTCGTGTCCTACTCCACTGCAGCTTCTCCACTTCGTAGTAGACTTCCAAGTTCCATTTCCATCGGTACAACATTTTGTTTTTGTGTCATTGATATTCCTGTCTGGAATTTATATCCAAGTTTGTTCTCCTCAGGTTGTTGCTGATGGTGTTGATCCTAAGCAACAAACATTCTTCTTTTGGTAAGTTCTCTCTTCTTTTTCCATAGTGTGACCTAATAAACTTCTTTGGTTTTGTTCCATTTAAGTTCATATACATAATCAATTCCTTAGAATTAGTGTGAGGGCTCATTTCTCTATCCAGCTCAAAGCCACTTAGACGCAGAAGACCAAAGAACCTAGTTCCAAGTGCAAAGCATGTACATCCACTCACCTTGGAGTCACAGTTACCATCAGAAGTCTGTGAACTTCTAGACAAGGCTGATGGTATGTGTTCTTTACTTTTATCTATATCAGCAGCCTCAACAGATCTTCTAATCAGTTCTTTCGAATGAGCTTCTAAACACAACTCGTGCTTCATAGTAGATTGGACCTGTGGCCTTATTCTCCACCTCTTGCTTATTCGGAAGGAGATGTCATTTGACAACAGATTGTTAATGGGCCAATAATACTTGTAGCATAGAAATACCTTGGTGTTTTTTAATTTTGGTTCAAATTATTGCCCCCGAAAAAGATAAAGGATTAAGTTTGTAGAGAACTAGCATGAAGGAATCAGAAGAGAAACAAAAGGAATTAATATTTCATCTAAAAATACTCACCACTTAATTATTATGCGACTTACATCCATAGTCTACCTAGATTGTCCTAGTAGGGAAGTCCTGATTGAAGAGATGAATTTTCATGCAATCCATTTATCCACCCCTTCAAAGTGGTTTTGTTTAGGCATGTTCATCCAGGCCCTTTTTAGGGCCGGTCCGGAACTCGGTTATCCTCCGGCCCAGAATAAACCCTATGCTGGTACCCGCATAGGAAAACTCAGGTACACCCGGTCCGGGTACCGGGTTTTAAACCTGGAACCTTTGGAGAGAGAGAGAGAGAGAGGGGGGGGGGTTTCCCCTTCTCTTGGTTTGAATGTTTTGATGCTTCTTATTTCGTTTATTTATAAATTATACTTTTGAAATAGCCTTCGAGATTCTTTTGGAAGGCAAACGAATGGGGCGTTTGATTATGTGCACATAGATTGTTCTGTTGCCTTATTTGTGAGACAAACCGGTGCGTGGTATGGCATTTGGTATGAAATTCTGCACTCAAAAGTCATTCAAAAGCTTCTTTCAAATCCAACTAAGTTATTAATGCAAGATACATTTCTAATAAAAAGCAAAAGTTGAATATCTGTAATACCAAGTAAGTTGAATTTTTGACCAAAAAAAAAACCGGGTACAGCCTGGAACTGGGTGAATGCCGAATGGTGCTAGTGTCATTTCTTTTTTTCTCACTGTTTACAGGATTGTAGATCGAGAAGAATTTCAAAACCTCTCTCTTCTTTATTGGGGCTGGAAAATACAATAAACCTAGAATTTCCCACCTGACAGACAAGTGACTCCTAACAACTGATAAAAAAATAGGATTGTGCTGAAGCAATCCAACAAATTGAAACCATGATGGTCTACCAGCTCCTTAAGGCTAGTGCATGACATGTCTCTTGTAAATCACTAGCTCTATAATAAAGTGGGTGACTTGAATGTGGAACTGCAATGAGAGTGGTGGCTTCAAATTTATTAGTAAACCTTAATACTGTGAGCCTCTTTTAGAATGTGATAAACTTGTGTGCACACATGCATGCATACCTAAGTGCAGAAACTGCATTGCCCCAAATTTCCTTTCACATTAAAATTGTGCGTAGGGAGGGATCAAGGCTGGGACGAACATGTTGTGCAGCATGTAATCTGCAGATTGCACTTACATTTTTGCAAAATGACCTCCTGGAGTAGGTTTGGAACTTGTGAAATGACTTTCTTAGTTGCCCTACCAAGCTTTGTTTCAAAGACCATCTCAAAATAGGACTGCATTGTTGAAAACTATCTAGCTTTGTGCCACCTGTTGAAGATATATGGAAAAGGTGGGGTGAACCTATTGTTGCAGGCTTTGTAAGGCATCGTATTTTCAAATAAGCCTACAAGATATCTCCAGCAGCTTGTAGTTTTAGATATCTGCATATACTGTGAAGGATTCTTGGACTAGATAGACTCCTGCATTCTTTTCTTTTTTACCCTGTTTACCCATTCCCATGGATTTTATTTATGGACATTGATTTTTTTTTTTTTTTTTAATTTCAGATGCTCATTCTAGCAAAGGTGATAGGGCTCGTTTCTCAGGTGGGAATGATTTGCAGAATGCCATTCTTAGTTCTGAAGAGTGTTTAAAATTTGTTGTCCGACTTTGATGTTGCAGGGATTTCAAGTGCCACACCACAATCACATGTTGATCCTGATTGTGTTCAATCAATACCCGGGAATAATCTTGTGGCCCCTACCGTGCTACAGTTTGCAAAGACGAGAAAGTTATCTATTGAACGATCTGATCCTAGAAAGTACGTGCCCCCCCCCCCCCCCCCCCCCCCCCCCGGGGTCTCTTTCTCACCCTCCCCCCATGGTTTGGCATATTCTTATTTGGAAGGATACAAATTTTTATAAATTATAAATTCCATCATCTTATATGTATATCATTATAATTATTTTTTCCGATCATTTCAGCTGTGCCCTGCTGCGGAAGCGACAGTTCTTTCACTCACATAGAGCACAGGTGTCAAGTTCATGTTGTATTTTTTTCAACAACATAATTTTTTTGTTTTGGATACTTCTGCTCAAAATATATGAATCAATATATCTGAGAATAGATATTATTATCTTGTGCTTGTAGCCAATGGAACCAGAGCAAGTATTATCAGATCAAGATAGTGAAGATGAAGTTGATGACGATGTTGCAGACTTTGAAGATCGAAGGGTATTCTTAGTGATTTCATGACCTTTTTTGTTGTTTTCTTGGAGTTGTTTCTTTTTGCTTGAAAAAGAAATTTTAGGTTGAAGAGTAATGTTTTTAAGTTACAAAATAGTTAATAGCTAAGGTATTGAAGAGTAATTTTTAGGTAACATTTAAGAAGTATCAATTACAAAGGTCATAATTAGAGCCCATTACAGGAAATTAATAGCTAGCTAAGGCATTGAAGAGTAATTTTTAGGTAACCTTCTGTATCGATTACAAGGGTCATAATCAGGGCCCATTACAGGCAATTGTCAATTGTTATAATTGTGCTAAATTTCATATTGTTGGCTCTTCAAATGCATGTGGAAAACTGTTCACATTCTTTGCTTCTTATTAGCAGTTCCTCCTTTTAGGTATCCATCCATAAATATGTAAGAATGATTAAAAAAAAAATTCTTGGTCCAGTCTTTGTTGACTCCATGGTCAGTTTGCTGAATATAATTTGGGCCTTGGACTAATCAAAAAAAAAAAAAGGGGGGGGGGGGGGGGGGGGGGGGGCCTTGGTAAAATCAATGGCCAAGATATCGTTTTGGTTGTCATCCTTTTTTATTGGTGATTTGATTGTTGCTCATCCACATTTGTTACTTTCATTGTACCGATAAAAAAAAACAAAAGAACATTTTGGCCTTCAGTTTAATAAGCATCTTTGACTTTGTTTACTTAGAGGTGTTTTGTTCTCTATCAATGATAGCATCGATACACTTTTATCATGTTGCAGATGCTTGATGATTTTGTTGATGTGACCAAGGACGAGAAGCTAATGATGCATATGTGGAACTCTTTTGTGAGGAAGCAACGGTAATCTTCTATCTCGTTTCTATTTTCTTTCTTTCTTATTTTTTTTTTTGGCTTTACAATTGACTTTCTCTCATTAGCCATGCCTGTCTGAACTGGCTGAAAGGGTGATTGTTTCTGGGTTCTGTGTAATTGTTTGAATCAACCTAACTGAATGAAGCCATTAGTTGCCATTGAGTGATGTAGGGAAAACTAAATATAATACGGATGTCTGAATCACAAATGCAACCTATGTTCAATACTTTTATTTTATATGGAAAATTGCTTTGAGTACTTCTCACTAGGCTAGGACGAAAACTAGAATGGGGTGTATGCATCAATTTGAGTGCGGTTTGATTTCATGGTGCATTTAATAATGATATATGATGCATGGTTCATGATCTTATTCATTTGAGGCTTGTTCTTTGAAATACTCTATATTTGGTAATGTCAGGGTGCTAGCAGATGGTCATATTCCTTGGGCATGTGAGGCCTTTACAAGCTTGCACGGATCTGACCTGGTCCGTAACCCTGCCCTGATTTGGTAAGCTATTTTCATTTGATTCTGAATTGTGAGTATGTTCATTCCAATGCATCCCTTAAAGTTTCATTTCCCTGCTTCTGCTTAACTCTGCCCTTAAAGTCTCATCCAATCTGCAATTATTTGATGAATATAGAATGCAGTCAGAACACCTTAAATTGAAAATGTGCCACACGACCTAGCGAGGATATATGTGTGGACGGTGTTTATCGTTTTGCACTTGCTTTGTATGTATGCACATCATATAAGTGTGATGTTATGCCTGTTGATTTCAGTCTTCATTTTCTTTATTGATTGGAAAGGTTTGAAACTAATTTCTCTTTTGCTCCATGCTGATTTATGATAACATGAAACTGTTCATAAACAGATTGAGTGTGTTGAGTCAGTTAGAAATTTTGTATAAGAACATCAAATTTATATATTGTCAGCATTGGCTTATTTAAATTTAATTGGGGATTGCTTTTAGGAGTCACATTACAGAGCCTCCATGCTCTGGGACTCAGTTGCCTTTGACGGTTGAATGAAATAAGGGGAGAGGGGATGGGGGAGAGGGATTTTTACTTAAACAACAGTGGGCACATCTAAAGGTTAAGACTAACGGTTTTTAGATATTAGTGATGGTACTTTCCAGGCCATGCTCTTGTGCCTCTCTTGCCACCAGCTCCTTACAGATGCTTTGCACCAAATGGAGAAAAAAAAAATTACAAAACAGATTAGCTGTTTCCAATATCGCTGCTTTTGGGAGTTTAAAGGTTTGAAGGAGGAATAGAATGAAAAGGAAAGGAAAAAAAAGAGGAAAAAAAAAGAAAAGAAAAGAAAAGCAAAATGAAAAAGAACATTGAAAAAGTGAAGTGTTGGTCCTTTGATGTCAAGAATTGGATTTGATATTTAAGGACTCGAGTTTCCCTTGTTTGTGCCTCCTTTGCAACCATGTGTGTTTACTAGCTCACCTCTACTTTTGTGGGCAATGCCCGAGTTTTATTAGTAATTGGATTACGATGTGTGACATGTTGCCTTGGGCCAAATCTTTGATTATCTGTTTATCATTACAATTTCTTGCTCTATAATCTTAGTAAAGATGCTCTCCTGTCTTCTAGTGTCATCTGGTTGGAAGACTATAAGGTGGTAGAACTCAAATTCAATAGAAGCCATCGATTTGCATATAACTTGTAGTCTGGAGTATTAATATGCTTATGGCTTGGCAGGTGTTGGAGATTATTTATGATCAAGCTATGGAATCACGGTCTCCTTGATTCGCGCACCATGACCAATTGTAATGTTACTCTTGAACAATGCCAAAGCCAGGATTCATATCCTAAAAGCTAAAGGGGTGATTTTTATTTTTTATTTTTTCTGAGTCAGCAAAGGTATGGGCCAAGATGATATGATTCGTCACTCATGTATCAATCTCGATCACTACATTTGTGGCATTTTATTCTCATTTTCGGTCCCCAAGTCGACCCGTCTGTTTCTCAGCACACCTTGTATCCGACCAGAAAAATAAAAAAATAAATGTATTTTGTATATTGAATTATAGAGGAATTAAAATTTTGTTCCATTGTACAAGATTGGAATGGAATTTCACATCTTCGCAAGATTTTTGGGTTATTCATGGAATCCTATTCACTTTTTCACGAAATTGTTCTTTTGTTATTAATTGATGTGTAATTTGGATTTTTTATATTTTATGCTTTATAAATTCCACCAATAGTTTTATATCTATAATGAGTTCCAATTTAACACTTCTCACTATTTTGAGGTCTCGAAGAGTTTTTAGAGAGAAAATTCTTTCCATACACCTAAAGTTTTCTCGTGAGGAAAAGTGAAAACTTTCCTTCTGGTGAAGCTTGAGGTTGCTAAATTTTGAGTGGGATGAGGCTTTTGAAATTTGTGGTTATAGAAGCTAAGGAATTTGAGGTTTTTAGAGATGGGGTGCAAGTGTTCATTATCGAGAGAGGGAGAAGAGTGATAACAGAGATATGTTTGGGTCTGAACACGGTTAGATGGTTCATTAGAGCCATGGAGGATTGTCTAAAAAGTGGGAGGAAGGTATTCTATTCTGCACATCGAGAAGGAGGAAGAGGTTACACTGCGCAAAAATGCTCCAACTTCAGGGGTGGATACATGGAGGTGGTGGCATATGGAGGAGGTGGCCAAAAACTCTGTTTGTATATCAGAGGACAAAGATGGTAGGGGATGGGGGATGTTGATGGAGGTGATGAGGGAGGTGGGAAGAAGCCCTGCTGTCCTACCACCACCACAGACGACTGTGCATTATGCCTCTCAGTCATATAGGGAGG
Organism: Carya illinoinensis; assembly: GCF_018687715.1. Taxonomy (NCBI): domain Eukaryota; kingdom Viridiplantae; phylum Streptophyta; class Magnoliopsida; order Fagales; family Juglandaceae; genus Carya; species Carya illinoinensis. The sequence goes on from NC_056758.1 coordinate 38,906,063, forward strand.
CTTTTCAACAGAGGCCTAGTAACTAGCTTTCCAATGTCAGAATAGGGGATAAGCCGAGAGATAGAGTAGGTTTGCCGAGAGGAGTTTTTCCAGCTACTACCCAAAGTGTAGTAGGAAATGGCAGAGAAAATGATGGCCTTAATATGGAAAGGGAGGAAGGCGTGTTACAAGAGCTGATGGCACAAGTCAAAGCCATGCAAGAAAAAATTGAATGGCTTATCAAAAGGGCAGAAGAAAAATGAAACATGGGCTTGGGCTTGGACCTGGGCCATGAAGCAGAAGTGTCGTTGGGTCATGACTTGATGGCTGGGTTGAAGCGTAAAGGGCTGGATCTCGGCCCAAGCCCAAGAAAGAAGTGGGTGGATACGGGGAGGAGGCTATCCGCTTCATCCAAAATTTTGGCTAAGCCGAAATCTTCAATATCAGAGCCGATACTTGAGCAAATGGTGACAAAGTCGACCCAAATTTTTTCGATGGTCTGGTGGAGCCCAGCTTAGCAGTGGTTACGGAAGAGGGAGAACTTCTGGGCAACGATGGAAATTTTCTGGACTCCGCGTGTAACCCGACGTCTGTGGATGAGGAGCTGACCTTGCCAATGGGACAGAAAATACCGACAACTTCAAAATTGACCCTATGCAACCCGACGTCACTGTAAGAGATCCAGAGCACGCTGATGAGTGAGCTGAGAACTGCTGGAAGGCTGATGAGTGTGATGGGAAGCTTGGGTCAGACACAGACCATGATGTTGGAGGAAGAGGTACCCCTAGCAAGTGAAGAACAGCCTAGGCATGGGGAAGAAGCTGAAATTCCAGATGTAGAAGGGGTTAAAGCCTCTTGGGTAGGGGAAAAAGTGGAAGAAAGGGAGAGAAGGGAGGTGGAGGGGGAAGGTTTAATGGTTCTGTTTAAGGGTGAGGATTTCTCAGAGGAAGATCCTTCTCCAATAAGTATGAGTTACCTTACCTCATAATTGGGTCTTGAACAAGGTGATAGAGATGCAGAGTGTGGTGGGGATCTCGTGTGTGGGCTATGAAGACCAATTTAAGGCGCTGTTAACAGCCATTGAGGCCAGTCACAACATGGTGCTGTATCAAAAAAAAAGTAGGGAGTTGAGAAGGCTTACTTGGTCTATCAATTATGATGGCAAGGATGGAAAGGAGGGGAGTACAAGTCGTAGTAGAAATAAGGGAAGGGCTGTTTCAGTTGTTAAATGAAGCCAAAAATTCTGAACTGGAATGTAAGGGGGTTGAATGAGATTAACAAACGCCTCCGGGTACGATCTTTGTTGAGACAATGGAAGCTGGACATTATTTGTTTGTAGGAAACAAAATTGAAGATTATTACAAGAAGAGTCATAAGAAGTTTATGGAGTTGCCAATTTGCAGGATGGTCTTATTTACCTTCGAAAGGATGGTGGAGAATATTGATGAGTTTGTGGGAGAATATTTAGTGTGGGGTGCTTGTTCAAAAACTTTGAAGATTGGTTTGCGTGGGCTTTCGCCGGCGTTTATGGTCCTAATTTGGATTGTGAGCGGCGGATGCTTTGGGATGAACTTGTAGGCATGGCTTCATGGTGAGAGGTTCCATGGTGTATTGGAGGAGATTTTAATGTAACTAGATTTCCTAGCAAAAGATCAGGGGAGGGTCGACAAACTCTTGCTATGAGGGAATTTTCAGAAATTATTTATGAGCTGGAATTAATGGATGTACCACTAATGGGGGATGATTATACTTGGTCCTCAAACCAAGCCTGGTCAAGACTAGATAGATTCTTAATATCTCCTTCTTGGGAGGAACATTATCCAGATCTCTCTTAGAAAGGCTCTCTAGGATTTGTTCAGACCACTTTCTCATTGTGCTAGATTATGGAGGGATCCCAGGGGGTAGAAGGCTTTTTAAATTTGAGAATATGTGATTAAAACATGAGGGGTTTGTGGAGCTGATGGGACAATGGTGGAGCTCATATCATTTGCAGGGCAACCCGAGTAATGTATTGGTTGGAAAGTTGAAGGCGTTGAAAAAGGAGTTGAAGTTATGGAATGAGCAAATATTTGGTGATGTTATGCTATAAAAAAAAAAAAAAAAATCTGTTTCAAGAGTTACAAAGCTTGGAGGGAGGTGGAGATGAGAGTAATCAGAAAGGGCAAGTCATTGCTGATTTGGAAATAGTGATTCTTATGGAAGAAATTTTGTGGCGACAAAAGTCAAGGGCTTTGTGGCTTAGGGAGGGAGATAGGTGCACGAAGTTTTTTCACCGCATTGCAAACTCTCACAGGAGGTTCAATACCATTGAGTCCCTAAATGTGGATGGCAGTGCACTTACAGATCAAGCTGAAATTAAGAATCATGTAGTTGGACACTTTGAACACTTGTTATTAGAACCTCATGATTGGAGACCTACTTTAGACGGATTAGCTTTTGAGCACATCGACCAAAGTAGTATGGTTTGGTTGGAGAGACCATTTGAAGAGGAAGAGGTACACATAGTAATTAGGAAAATGAATAAAGACAAAGCACCGGGCCTGGATGGCTTTACTATGGCTTTCTTTCAGAAGTGCTGGGAGGTGGTGAGGGAAGATGTAATGCAGGTCTTCCAGAAATTTTTCACATATGGCAAATTCGAGAAGAGTTTGAATGCTACTTTCATTGCACCGGTCCAAAAAAAAAAGGTGCTATAGAGGTGCAAGATTTTAGGCCTATTAGTATGGTGGGGAGCATTTATAAGATAATCTCTAAAGTCCTGACTAATAGAATGAGCACAGTTATGGATAAAATTATTTCTAAGACTCAAAATGCTTTTGTGAAAGGGCGCCAAATACTGGATTCGGTTCCTATAGCAAATGAGTGTTTGGACTACAGGATCAAGTCGGGAGAGCCAGGTATTTTATGCAAATTAGACATGGAAAAGGCCTATGATCATGTCAACTGAGACTTCTTGTTATACATGTTGAGTAGATGTGGTTTTGGGACAAGATGGAGAAAGTGGATGAGACATTGTGTGTCAACGGCTCGTTTCTCAATGTTAGTAAATGGAGATTCAGTGAGCTTCTTTAATAGCTTGTAGGACTACGACAATGTGATCCATTATCACCCATTTTATTTGTCATCGTAATGGAGGCCCTAAGTCAAATGCTGTCAGTTGCGGTGGAGGGGGGATTCTTGGCTAGTTTTGTAATGGGAAACATTAACATCTCACATCTATTGTCTGCGGACGACACATTGCTGTTTTGTGAGGCAAATGCAGGACATGTACAAGCTTTGAAAGCTATTTTATTGTGTTTTGAAGCGGTATTGGGGTTAAAAATTAATCTTGCAAAGACGGAGATGGTTACGGTTGGTGAGGTGAGGAACATTAGAGGGTTGGCCAACATTTTTGGATGCGGAGTCTCTTCTTTGCCATTGAAGTATCTTGGCCTCCCCTTGGGAGGTACTTTCAAAGCCAAGGTAATTTGAGAGGAGGTGTTGGAAAAATTAGAGAATAACTTGGCTGGGTAGAAAATGCCGTATTTAACTAAAGGGGGCGGACCACTCTTATTAAGAGCACACTATCCAACATTTCTACATACTACTTGTCTCTATTTCCTCTCCCCGCCAGCATAGTAACAAAAATGGAGAAGCTTCAATGTGATTTTCTGTGGAGTGGCTTAGGCGAGGAGCTCAAATTCCATCTAGTAGGGTGGAATGAGGTGTGTACTGCGTTGAGAGATGGGGGCTTGGGGTTTCGAAATGTGAGGGCCTTTAATGAGGCATTATTAGGAAAATGGTTATGGCGGTATAACAAGGAAAGTGTAGCCTTATGAAAAGAAGTGATTGATATGAAGTATGGAAGTGAACCGGGGGGGGGGGGGGGGGGGGGGTTGGTGCTCTAAGGAAAGTAGGGGGACTTATGGGGTGGGGTTATGGAAGTACATAAGGAAAGGTTGGTGTACCTTTGCTAGTAACACTCGTCTTTGTGTGGGAAATGGCAGGAGGGTCAGCTTTTGGAATGAAGTGTGGGTGGGAGACACGGTTTTAAAGGAGGTTTATCCTAATATTTTCAGAATTGCTCGGGATAAAGAAGCAATGGTGGCTGATTTGAGGGTAATAAGCAATGGTGCACAAGAGTGGAATATAAGTCTTACCTGGGATGTACATGATTGGGAAGTTACCAGGATGGTGGAGTTTCTCAGCTTGCTGTATAACATGGTTATTGATGCTACAAGTGATGACAAGATAGTATGGAAACCTTCGAGAAAAGGGAAGTTTTCTGTGTGCTCCTTTTATGATACAATTACTATGCAGCGGAGACACAACAATTTTCCTTGGAAGAATATTTGGAGGAGCAAAGCACCGAAAAAGGTTGCATTCTTTGTATGGATAGCAGCATTAGGAAAGATTCTTACTATGGACAATCTAAGAAGAAGAGGCATAATCATAACCGAATGGTGCTGTATGTGCAAAATGAATGGTGAAACGGTAGACTACTTACTTTTACATTGTGAATTTGCTCGAAAAATCTGGAATTTTTTCTTTAGCAGAATGGATATAGCATGGGTCATGCTAGGAAGAGTGATAGAATTAATTGGAAGCTGGAGAGGAATTGCGGGGACACCACAGATTGCGGCTATATGGAAGATGACTCCTTTTTGTATTCTTTGGTATATTTGAAGTGAAAGAAATGATAGACTTTACTTTTTGAGGATCAGGAATGTTCTATAGAAGAGTTTAGGAGGTTTTTTTGGAAGACTTTATTTATGTGGGCCATCACTCTAGAGCTGAATGGTCTCAGTTTTCAAAATTTTCTTGTATCAATTACTAGATCCTAAATAAGTGTATTCACATGTATACCTCTAGTATACCTAGAATATGCTTATTAATAAAATTTTTTATTACTTATCCCAAAAAAAAAATTATTTTGAGGTCACGAGTTCTAGGCACTTCGTTAAGAGTGATTGCATGAATTGTCCAAGGAATCATGCTTTACTAATTTTATTATTATCACTTCATCATATTGTATAATTTCTTTTTTTTTTTCTTTTTTTTTTTCTTTTTTTAACCTGCAGATTTGTCACCCTTTGGGTTGCGGCTTGCGAGTCAGCCACGCAAAGTCCATGCAAGCAAACAGCACACCCATACAGCTGAGTACTAGTCACCTAGGATGAAATTAAGATCATCGGCAAGCATGAAATTAGACTTTTTTATTTTTTATTTTTTATTTTTATTTTTCACCCAATCATTTAATACCAAATCAAAATATGAGGAAATGATAATAATAGTATTTTTCATACCTTAAAAACTCAAAAAAATCCCAATGTGAAAAGGTAAGCTGACTTTTGATTACTTTTTTCGTTTATTAGCCCAATCGTGGAACCAGCTTTAGATCTATACATAATGATCAATGCTAACCTCAATTTCAAGTTCTATAGATATTTGGTACCAATTCAACAGACAACACGTACGACTCGGAGATGTGTTTTAGAAAAGAAAATACTCCAATCATGAAGATAAAAGGTTTATTATGCACCTCGATTTTGTTAAAAGCTCTGCACCAACTCTTTTTCTCACATAGAACCCCAACAACCATTTTGTTGCAGCTAAGGGAGGAGTCGGTTTTGTTTTGCTTTTGTTGTCTTGTGAATGAACCGAACCACAGAGAAGATAAGAAATTAACGCTTGCCAAACCGAAGGACACCTCTCAATAAAGAGCAAGGAGAGTAACTCAAAACTGTTCCAGCTCGGGTATTTGATCATCTGACACGTGAATGCGAGAATCTCTTACTACTTCTGTCGTAAATATAGGTCGGGTCACTTATCATTTCCACGTGTGGATTGCCGTGCGTTGGCCATCTTTAGCAAAATTTGTTCTCTCTGTGGTGTGGGGGCCGGAGTAGACACACTGTCGATTCTGTTTTTTTTTTTTTTACTATGGTCTCATCGAAACGTCTGTTAAACCCCTGCTCTCTGCGATCGGCAATCTTTACGTCACCACATTTACTTTGTATTTTGGCCTCCAGTTTCATGATCTCCAGTTTCATTAATGAGCAAAATAATGCCAATTAGTAATTATGAGAAAGTACGGTAGATTTTGGTGAGGGTGCTTTAGCAAATTCACAGATCTTAGGTCATAAAATCTTGATTTCATCAAGAGATCTCCAATTAATCATATTCTACCAGATGGTGAGTTAATTGCAAAGTTGTGCATCGCTCTGCAAGTCGCAACGATGGCCAACATGAAATGGCCAAGCTGCCCCTTCATGGGGCTCACAACTGGCAGATTGTGTTAACCAATGTCTTCCCGGTGGCAAAGAAAGCATGAATGCCAATGTCATGCCCATTAAGGGGAACCCCAGCAGATGTCCGTTACCGTTAGACGAAGGGTCCTTTTGTGGACCTCAATTGTAACTCATAATGGTTAGCTTTTAACTCTAGCAGTGTTCAGTTCCTGTCGCTATAAATTCACGTACCCTTTCCCTTACCTTCCTTCACTTCAATGCTTCCTCTAACAGCCTAGCTTTCCTCTAGATTTCTCTGGCATGCTTAATGGATCTGCTCTCTGCTTCCCTTCTTTCCTATATTTGCAATCGCAAAAACAATATTTATCTGTAGCATCCATAGAATCAATAAGCAGAGGTATTATGAAGAGATTAAAGCTTGACAGATTGTTTTCATCCCTCAAGCCCCTGAAGTGTTCGGATTTCTTCAACCCAATGCATCCTGGAGTTGAATTTTCTTTTCAATCTTAATTTCTTGGAATTTCTGACACACACGCATGCACATCCCATTGTCATGCATTCTCGATTTGTATAAAAAAATTTGGCACTTAATTTTTCTCTTTCCTTTGAAGCCGTAAAGCCTTGTGCATATACGAGTGCAGTTTGGATAGGTTCTCTCTTTCCCTTTCTAAAATCTTGTCCAGCCATAAAAATGTTGAATGGCATCAATCCCGGTTTCCACGATTTCTCCCAGCAGCAGTTTCCCCAAGTCGTCACTCCTTCCGAGTTCAATTCTGACCACATTGACAACGCCGGGTTTGGCACAGATGAGTTCCGCATGTACGCCTTTAAGATCCAGCGATGCCCGAGAATACGAAGCCACGACTGGACCGAGTGCCCCTACGCGCACCGCGGCGAAAAGGCCCAGCGCCGGGACCCACGTAAATTCAACTACTCGGCCATCGCCTGCCCCGCCTTCCGCATGAACGGGAAATGCTTTAAGAGCGATGCCTGTGAGTTTGCGCACGGAGTCTTCGAGTACTGGCTGCACCCCGCAAGGTACCGCACGCGTGCATGCAATGCCGGCAAATATTGCCAACGTAAGGTATGTTTTTTCGCCCACACGCCCGAGCAGCTGCGATCGGAGACCAAATACAAGTGCCATTACACTTACCGGGCACGAAATAACGGTGGGGATAGATCAAATGGAAACGAGGGAGCCATATCAGCAGTACCACCGGTGCCGGATCAATTGACGGGGAAGAAGAATGAGAGTAATTGTTTTGATGGTGTTTCGGAGTTTTTGAAAACATTGAGGGGCTTGAAGATTAGGGATTGCGAGGAGGCAGGAGATCAGAGGAGCTCTACTTCTAATTGTTGGGAATTACCAGATTCGGATTTACCTCATCTCGGTTGGATTTCAGAGCTGTTGCAGTAAATATACGTATGCTATGCGCATTTGATTTGAGAAGATGAGACATATATATATGTCGATTCTTGAGAAACATATAATATATGTTTTTGCGGGTAAATATGCTTAAATATTACGTTTAAGTAAAGATTGTTTTTGTTTACTGCCTATCTTAACTTGAGCACTCCATTTTGGTAAATAATGCAGTCAGCATCAAGTTTATCTAAAAGCCTTTGAAAGAATGTGAATTTTGCAGTATTTATTTTTTATCTATTTTTCGCCTTCAAATTATTAACTTTTTTTTTCATCTTCTCTTTAATTTCCGCTTTAGCATTATGAAATCGTTTAACCAAAAATTAGAATAAAAGGACTCTTAATTAATTTCATGGATAATTGAAACTAGAGATATCATGTATTAACCTTAGCTTAATTATTTTGAAAGCTGTAAATAAAATAAGAATAGAGCACTGAAAAAAATAATAATAGAACACTAATTCATGAGTACCTAATTAACAAATTAAGCTTCGTCAAAGAAAAAACGATATAGAGATCAGCTTACGAAGAAATTATTTAATTGTGGAATTTAGCTTTTATTATTTAATAATATTTATACGAAGAATAATAAATATAAAATTAATTTTTTATTTTTTTTATTTTTCTCTTACTTAAAATTCTCAATTTGGAACAAAATTATTAGAAGAAACTTAAATCCCATGTTATGCTCATGAGTTACCTGCAGATCATTAACGCTATTGTTTACGTCATCGCCAGACGTTGAAATGCTAATTAATTAATACTAAGTAGTACTGGAAGCTGGGAAAACAAAAGCAAAAAATGAAATGCATGATGCATGGCTAGCTAGATGATCATGGGGGCGCAACGCTAACGTACAATTCATTTCTAAACTGCGATATGGCTGAATCTCTCATGCACGTTGATCAATATTATTAATGAAGCCAATTCCCAAATGCATGCAAAACCATTGCAATTTTAAATCCTGATCATGATCTCTCCTAACACCTGCTTTTATGATCCGTTTTCGCTCTTCTTGGGATTTCATTTTCCTGATTTTAAAAAAGTTTCTTTGCTTTCTTTTTTATTTATCGATCTGTTTCGCTTCTTTCATTGAGAACAATAATTTTAAGTAATTTTCTACAAAAACCATAAATGAATACTCAAAATCTATCTCTTGACAATTAATATCACTTTAAGCAAACAAAATTGGAAGCCTAATTTTAAGATTATTATTATTATTGATAGCTCAAATAAAATTTTTGCAATAAATTATCATTAAAAGATCAATTAATAGAAACTCAAATTAGTCATAGCAGTACTAGAGCCACCGATAATGGGCTTCCGACACTGCCATGCTATCTAAAAGGCTAAGATCTTGTTTGGTTATACAGATAAGATGAGATGAGATGAAATATTTTGAATAATAATTAATAAAATATTGTTATAATATAATTTTTGAATATTAATTTTGTATTGAGATTTGAAAAAGTTGAATTATTTATTATATTTTATATTAGGATTTGAAAAAATTGTAACGATGAGATGAGATGAGATTTTTTATTTTTGGTTAAATGCCTCTTCTTCTTCTTCTCTTTTTTCATGCATTTTTTTTTATATATTTTTAAATATTTTAAAAAAATCATAATATTATTAAAAAAAGTATTTATTTAATCGTTAAATAAAAAGATAGCATCGAAAGAAATGCTCAGAGGGACCATGCATTTCTTAATCATAAAGCAAAGCCCTCATTTTTATGCCATACCAAAGACAATTCGGCAAAGGCCGGCATTCAAAGCTGCGACATGTGAGAGCACAATTTGGAAGTCATATATAATAAATATGGGAATAACAACGCATGCGTAATTAAGAAATTTGATAGGTGTGGGTTGTCCCGTGTCTGCTGACATGGAAGGTAAGTAAGACACTTTGTGCTATGTGGACCCAACTACAGTCGATTTATAGCTAACCAGCCATCCACGTAAGAGCGTCTCCCTCCTTCTCACAGCCAGGACATCTCCTTCCTGCGCTACGTGCCTCTGTCACAGACTACCCGGCCCTCCATTATAATCCCTTCAGACCCCCCCCCCCCCCCTCTCTCTCTCCCTTCCAACCATGTCCTCCCTCTCAAGGTAATTAAGATAGGTATCACTCCTCTCTGATCTGATCAGATTCTCATGTCTTTGCATATTGCATACGCGCACGCAGAATGTGCCATATTGTTGAGGTGATTGGATTGAGATCATATATGGGTTTTCAATTCTTACTTTGTTTTGCATGTTGATAATATAATATTTATAGGTGGATAGAGATGTCAAGAAATCCTGACAAGAATAATAACAGAAACAGAAACAGCCATAGCATTAGCGATGGCGACGATCATGAGCCTATTGCAATTACCAAGTACTTCAACGAATGCTCTGCCTGCACTCAGGTGGGCGTCCCTGTTTTCCACTCCATCCGCTCTGACTGTGACCTGCGCCGCCCCAGCTGGGGTCCTTTCGGGAGAGTTTCGGACCCACGAAGCAAGCGCGTGCTGAGGTGGAACCGTGCCGTCTTGCTGGCACGTGGCATGGCTTTGGCCGTGGATCCCCTGTTTTTCTACACGATTTCCTTTAGTGCGAGTGGTGCCCCATGTTTCTACATAAACGTTGCGTTTGCTGCTATCCTCACCGTTGTTCGCACGGGTGTGGACTTGGTTCATCTTTGCCATCTCTTGCTCCAGTTCAGGCTGGCGTACGTGTCGACTGAATCTTTGGTGGTTGGGTGTGGGAAGCTCGTGTGGGACGCACGTGCGATTGCATCTCACAACCTGCGTTCCCTGAAGGGTTTCTGGTTGGATGCATTTGTAATACTTCCGGTTCCTCAGGTTTGTTTCCCTCACAAAGGATACTACTTTCCCTATGTTAATTAGTGTTCAAAGAGTACGGATTATACATGATGACATGAACGCTTCTTTTACAGGACAGGCCTCCTCAATAGCTGAATTTCTCTTATCCACGTGCACGTTTTAGATGTCATCATGTGCTATACATAAGGCTCTGTTCAGAAATGATACTCTGTCAATATTTAGACCGAATTTTTCAATTCATTCATCTTTATATTTAGATCGAGTTTGTTTTTTCAAGTGCTTCCAAAACGATCAAGAAGCTGAAGTAATAAATCCGAACTCTGAAAGACTATAAACGAGAGAATATATAAGAGTTAAAAGAAGAGAGTGATGCATTTGGCCGTGTGATTCCAATGGCATTGAGGAATTAGGGAGTTAATTCACACCAAATGGAGGTAGCTAGCTAGCTAGCTAGCCATAATCCATTTTCCTGAGGCTCAATATATATCTGATCTCCTTTAATTTGACAGGTGGTAACGTGGTTGATAGTCCCAAAATTGATCAAAGAAGAAGGGATTAAGCTGATAATGACAATACTTTTAGTAACCTACTTGTTTCAGTTCCTTCCCAAAATCTACCATAGCATTTACTTGTTGAGAAAACTGCAAAAGGTCACAGGTTATATCTTTGGTAGTGATTGGTGGCGTTTGCACCTTAATCTCCTTGCCTACTTCATTGCTTCTCATGTAAGTTGCCTGCCTAGCTACCTTCATTCTGCTTCAAAATATGAACTAATTTTACCTATTTATTTGATAATTAGAAATTAAGTAATTAATTATCCTATGATCTACAGGTTGTAGGGGGGTGCTGGTATGCCCTTTCAACACAACGACTTGTGTCGTGCCTCCAGAAACAGTACCGTGACAGACCAAGTATTAACAAGTAGTACTACCGTAATCTCTCGATCTTTATTAATTTGCTCAGAGGGATCAATTGGTTGTGTTAACCAGTCTCCACCAACAAAAAATATTTATAGGTCATTATGCTTGGATGTCGATGGGCCTTTCAATTATGGGATCTATACGGAGGCACTTCCAGTATTTTCTAGCAATTCTCTCGCTCTTACCATCCTCTATCCCATATACTGGGGTTTTTTGAACCTTAGGTAATTAAATAATGATTAAAATTATTATAATCTTAATTAATGCCAATACAAAAATGATCTTAGTTGTATGTTATCATGCGTTAATTAATTTCCATGAATTTTTAGATCGTAGCTTAGAAATTAATAATCTAAATAATTTTTTATACTATTAGTTATATACGTAATTGTTTATATAATTATGCTTATATATATATATATTTTACATGCAGCACTTTTGGAAACGTTCTTGAGCCTTCATGTAACTGGTTGGAATTGATAGTCAGTATTTGCATCACGCTTGCGGGCTTGGCACTCTTCATTACTTTGGTTGGCAACATCCAGGTGACCCATTACTCATGACGTGATTTTTTTTTAAGAAAAAATTATTCTTAATCTTAATAATTTATTGACTTATCAAATATATGAATATTTGCACCGACTTGTATATAGCATCACGCTTTAAAAAAAAATTGTCAAATGTATTAATATATATTGGACATTAAAAATTAGAAGAACTTTTCTCTGTAATTATGAAGATATTTCTGCATACGGTCACGGCAACTAAGAAAGAAATGCAGCTGAGATATCGAGATATGGAGAGGTGGATGAAAAGAAGGCAGTTGCCATCTCATTTGAGACGGAGAGTTCGCCATTTTGAACGCCAAAGATGGGCAGCCATGGGAGGATTGGATGAGATGGAATTGATTAGAGATTTGCCCGATGGCCTCCGTAGGGACATTAAGCGTTATCTTCGCATAGATCTTGTCAAGAAGGTAACAAAAACCATTTATTTCCCTTGTCAAGATCTACAGACGAGAAGACGTTTAAAATAAAATATGACATTATTTTGAAAATGAACTTCAATTGATTTACATTAATTGCACTATGTATCTCTCGTGATCGTGATCATGATCAGGTTCCTCTACTCCAAATGTTGGACGATCTTATTCTTGACAACATCTGCGATATGGTCACACCCCTTTTCTTTTCCAGGGGCGAAAAGGTGCAATTCTACCCGCACCTTCATAAATTATATTTATAAATTGGTGTGGAATGCATACTATTTACATGTTAATATCAACTTCTAGTACCTTATTTAATTAAGTTGCAAGTTGTACGTACGTAGAACTGCTCTTAAGAATTTCAACTTTTTTTTTTTTGAACTAGTTTGGTGTTCCCATAAATTAGCAGATTATTAGAGAAGGAGACCCTGTTCACAGGATGATATTTATAGGTAATGGACGCCTAAACCGTCGCCAAGCGCTTGGTAAAAAATTCATAACGACCAGTACTGTGCTTGAAGCTGGTAGCTTTCTGGGTGAAGATCTCCTATCCTGGTGCCTCCACCAATCTTTTACAGATCGGCTTCCGTTCTCACCTGCAACATTTGTTTGTCTAGAGTCCGTAGAAGCATATGGTCTGGATGCCTGCAATCTCCGATTTATAACCGAACATTTCCGTTACAAGTTTTCCGGCGATAGACTTATGAGGACGATGAGATACTACTCGTCCAATTGGCGAACATGGGGAGCCGTCATAATACAGTTTGCTTGGCGTCGCTACAGGATAAGAACTAGGAGATCAGCAGTGACTGATCATCTTGATCCTTTGATGCAAAATAGATCAGGCAGTAGTGAGAATTTGCTCAGACAGGGTGCTGCATTATTAATCATGTCACTCAGGCCTCATGATCACTTGGAATAATAATAAAAAAAAATGTTTATGTTGACAAACTTTAATTTGGTTAACTGGTCTAACTATTTGTTTATCAGTAGTACTAGTCATGATGCACTTCCATTTCTGACGCACATGATCTCTGCACTTGCTCGGCACACATGTAACACATCTCACAGTACTCTCACCTATCCCAAGCTAGCTAGCGTAACGCGCGACTTGTACCTTTAATTCCCAACTCAAGATGCATGTCCAAGACATACGGTCTGCGAAATAATTAACGAGAAAGCTGCCTACACGGACGACTAATGCTATTTTGCTCTATTTGAGATTTATAGTTTAGGTCATGATTTTCTAATTTTTTTTAAGCTCTTTTGATTTTATTATATATATATATATATCTATAGAAGTATATATTTCTTTTTTTACCGTACTCTGTACGGATAGTTCTCGAACAATAATTTAAGTTAACAAAAATAATATTTACAGTCATTTTTAAATACTTTTATGTATATTTTATTAATGTGATTAGTTATATATTAAAAAAATTAATGCATTCAATCATATCAATAGAGTGTGTAAAGAGTAGGTAAAAATGACTTCGCGTAACATTATTCTTAAATTATTTTACTGATAAATTGAAATAATATCTAAATAAATCTAAAATTAAATTCCGGAAAACTTATCCCCGCATAGATTCTAATGGATTGTTTGGAAAAAAAAATGTCTTTATCTCATCTAAAAATTTCATTTTCAAATATCATTCAAATAGAAATATTTTTTAATTTCAAATATTTTAAATTTTTTATCTAATTATTTTACTTAATTAATAATTATAATTTTTTTAAATTTTCAAACAAAACATAAAAAAATGATTCTCTTTTCTCTCTTATTTATGACATAATAAAATATTTGAGCGTAGGAGAGAGAGAGAAGAGAATCTTAATCCTAAGATTTGATATTATGACATATTTGAGCTTGCAGACAATTATTAAGTCCTTCGTAACAACCCATGCATTTTGATCTCATGATGTTTATAATTATAATTATTATCAGCGATCATGAGTAGTCATGACAAATAACAAAATTGCCTAGATTTTGTGGTAGCACTACCTCTCTTTAAGATTAAGATATTGGCTGGCCGTTTATGGGAATCTTGATGAAATTAATTTACACGTGTTTAATTTGCTGCAGCATGCATATATATGTATCACTTGTCATGCCTCAAAAGCAAAAAACAAGCCTTCGGATTGCATTTTGCATTCATCGATCCAGCCACCTGTCTGGCCTGTATGTACTAATTAATTAAGGTGCATGACTTCGATCGAGTGCATGCAGGCCTGATCTATCTATCAGATTACTTTCAAACCCCATTCACAACTAAAAGTTACGGCCAGCTTATATAAGAAAATAAATAATAGCCCAAATTAAGCTCCTCAGGAAACTAAACAAAGCAAAAAAAATCAAAATAGAAATTCAAGTTCACTTAAAAGAGTTCATAAATTCATTACATCGACGGTAACGATCGACAGACACCATATAAAAAGCACTCAAAAACCACAACACGATAACGATCGAGAAACAGACAATTAACCAATGAACCCTTCCACTACAGCTTCCATCGCATGGACGCACGCGTACCTAGATGAGAGCTTAAGATCAGCCCTGGGCACCAGAGACATGCTGCTGACCAAACTGCTCAGCCTTGTCCTTCATCTCTCGAGCCTTGCTAGCCAGCTTCATGCGTGCCTGGTCAATTTGTTCCGCCCCAGGTGGTTTCCCTCCTGTCACGTACCTGTAAATCCACGACAAAACTGTCACCGCCGCTACTCCGAATCCACCGGAGGCCAAGAACCCCAAGATAATAAGACAGACTGTAATGACCGCCGGGACGAGAATAGGACTGAATATCACAAACAGTGGGGTGACTACGGTCAAGGCGATGACCGTGCCGGCTAGGATCAAACCAGAGAGTAGCAGGAGGGACCCTCCAGCGGTGGCCGCGGTGGCTGCCTTGACAACTTGATGCGACCGGGGTTGTTGGGCTGGGTGCTGGGATTGCCGTTGGTGCTCGGCCATTGGATATATCGATGAAGATCGATCGGACGATTAAGAATTGAGCAGAGAAACACCGTATATATGCTGGTGGGGCTTCTGATACTGATCGTAGGCAGACGTGGGAGGGATCGAGGTGGGTTTTATAGAGAGGCATGAGGTGTCGTTGCATTTGCACGTCTTGAAGAAAGGGTGGCACGTGTTGGAGAGTCTTCATGCACGGACCGCATGCAGAAGAACGTGGCTTGGTCTTGAGACACGTACGTACGTCGACGTTTTTGTCCGATTTGAGATTGTTGGTCAAGAGATCAGAGAGCGAGGTTGGGGAGGATAAGGATTCGACAATGACTTCGGCTGGAAACAATGGAGTGCAAGTGCTCGACGTCGACTACTTGTAATCGACTTAAGTGCATGGGTATATATATATCATTATCGTACTGTACTAGTAACATTTTATTTATTTATTATTATTAGAACCATGCAGTGACAATTTGATTAAAAAAATGAAAGAAAACAATTGAATGCATTAATATTGTTCGGGAGTTCATCATGTAAAAGACTAAGTATCTTTGGCTCATTCGACTACATCAAGTATGCATTCATTATAAGGTTTTTCCCAGGATATATATTTCTCCTATTTCGTTTTAAAGCCTTGACTTGATCCCTGAAATGTTTGAGTTGCATATAAATGATCTTATCCAAAAAATCTATATACTGATTATATGGTTTAATTGTATGAATCATCATATTTACTTTACAATAAAATAAATTTTATAATCTGAAGGTTCACTTTAAGCCACGTCAGTACTTACGTAAGATTTATGTGTAGATGATCTAACACTTCTCTTTAATGGATGGTGCATATGTAGTTATACAGAACACAGTTCTCAATTCAAAGCAAACAAAAGAAAGAGACGTTCACAATTCAAAGCCACGTCATTCCAGAGATTTTACGGTTTGTAATATCAGATATTTTGTTGAATTTTAATCTCACGGATCTTTTTTTTTTTTTCCTCAGCAATCTAATGATGGAATAAACCTTATAAGAAATATGGTGAAGTTGGTTTGAAAAGGAAAGTTACATGAAAAGGAAACTAAAAAAGACAAGAAGAAATTAAAAACAAAAACAAACTGGACCATATTTGATAAGAGGGCCGAGAGAAAAGAATACCACTATACCAGGAACTATTAAAAGAATGGCCCAGACCAAGAAAAGGGAAGGCCCAAAGATCTGCCGGCCTAGACCTAGAATACATTTTTAAATAACTCTGGGTATTTTGTCCACTTGTAAAATCGTGTGTGATTTTACATTTTTACCAGTGTGATGTCTGACAAATTTAGTTATAATGTTACGTTACCATTTTGTAAAAATTGATTTTGGCACGTTGACCTTTTTATTTTGGGGGGGGGGGGGAGTTGAGACTCCACCAAACAGGTAATAAAGGCAATCTAATTTTTAAAAAGTCTAGATATTACTTCACTATTATTTATAAATAATTGGTTACTTTTAATTATTATTTTTATTATTATTTACAAATTATTTAATACCTTTATCTCAGTATCCAAACGTATCCTATTGCGACCTGCATGTTGGCACTTATAATAAGCTGGTCAAACGCACGATTATGCGGTCTCAGACATTTTGATCTCACCTAGCTCTAGGATATGATCCGTCCCATGCATACAACTTATATATAGTATCACACATGCAAACAGTAAGTCATTATATCTAGTTTTGGTAAACCACGTTAGTCAAGAACTTTAAAAATTTTTCGTGGAAATCCTAATTCCTTGACTAGATCGTGATAATTCAATATCTCTCAATCGAGGAAGTCTTTTCACATCATGATCACCCAATTAATGGTTTTGAAATGCCTTAAAAACTGGCCTACTATGATTCCTTTCACACTGTTTTTTTTTTTTTAATCCTTAGACTTTCACACTGATTTCGTTTCAATTTCCACTTCCTTAGTTATGTCAGTATTAATTCTTCCACCGAGGTTACCGTATATATGGGTTTGACCATAAATCGTAGGATACATATATTTTATAATATATATTAGCAAACTATTGGTAAGACGAGCGTAGTAAAGACTAGTTACACAACCTATTTATAAGCTAGCTCGCACTCATGTCGTAAAAGGTAGGTGCGTGTATATATATATATATATATTAATACTGTATGCATGCATGACTTCATCGATAAATTATTATTATTATTATTATTATATATTCATTGTTGCACATTAAATAATTTATAAGCAGTTTTGTCTCGGACCATATAAATATTTATGGTGTGATCGATTGACTTTTGTTTACTCTTTTCTTTTTTCTATTATATATATATATGAGCTATGTTTACTGCTCTGGTAGTTTTGTCTGCATCGTTGAATATTTTGGGTCGCTTTTATGCATTAAAAAAAATCATTAATTATTATTTATAATTAAAAGCATTATATACATCAAACTCTCATGATGTAATATTATGCAAATATTAAAACGCTAATTACAACTTTCGAGCATAAATATATATATTATTACAAAAATTTAATTAAATTCTTATTGATTTTTGTAGTAGTCATCCTTTTTTTATGGGATTTATTCTTTTTTCTTTATAATTAGCAGTCAAATTTAGAAGCTATAAGCTTAATCAACTATATATATGTTTGATCTAAGCATATATAAATTAATTATATGGTTGGGTAAGTGAGTGTACGTTTAGCTATATATTAATCAAGTTGAAATACGGCCATATAATATACTTGCTACACGACTACTGTAGGCCTCTATCGGATGATCTATAAGTAACTGGAAATAATTATTTTGATAATCTTGTTAGGTCAAGAAGTACCATACAAATTCTCCTCCATTGAGACGATCTCTTTTTCTAGACCCTACCAATTTAGTTTGCATGCATGCGCATATATAGCCACCTACCACACTTTTATTATTCTATAGTATATTTAATTTTTTTTAAAAGTATTTTTTTAACATCTTTAATTATTTAAAAAAATATACAACTTCACTAGCTAATAGTCACTTTCTTAATTATTAAATAAATAATAAATAAAATAATAATAAGAATAATAAATAGTTGTAGGAAATAGCTAATTAATAAGATTTAAATTACAGAGATTTTTGCATTTGAGTCATCGGGTCACCTAAGATGTTAATTAAATTATTTACGTTTATAAGTAAAAGTCAGACATGCATGCATGAGGAGTGGGACACTGTATGCCTAATTAAAGCACTGGACTTTTGGTTCTCATATTCAAAAATATGATGAGGAGAATTTCTGTCTTAAGACGTTATCATTATTATATATATATATATATGTTAGTCAAGTTTAATTTGGTCATGCATCAATATATAAGAAATTAACACAATATATATGTATATATACACCAAGTACTCTAATTAACCAACTGATCATCATGATATAACGTCAAAATTGTTAGTTTGGATTCCAACGAAGTAGAGGATATGTTTTCACTGATTAAAAACCCTTAAAATTAGAGTCCTTAATCACAACCGATCAATAATAAAGTAAGTTAAAAGTTTGAGATATTTCCTGAATGTCAACCTCACTACGCTCAACGACTTTAGATTAACTTTGGATAATTACTGCTAGCTAGCTCATGTTCGTTTGATTTTGGTGTGAACGTACGACGTTTTGAGATTTGTTCCTTTCACATGTATGATATCATCATCAATATTTCTTTTGATCTAATTTACTTTGATCATGTATATATTAGTTTGTCCCGAATGTCTCAGTCAAATGTCTTTAATGAAGAGTCTTTCAAAGTAGAAGTCCATTTCATAAACAATAAATTGTACAGTCAGTTGGAAAAAATAAAAATAAAACATATTCTCTGTTTTTTTTTTCTTTTCCTGACAATTGAATGACGTCAAAATAGAGTCTTTTTTGCGTCTTTTGAAGAAGGTACACGAGCGACTTTACTAACGAAATTTCTAAAATGTTAAAATTAACCTAAATCATATTAAGGAAATTTTCAAAAGAAAAGGGAATGATCGTAAAATTTGGAAATTTAACCGGCACAGAAATCATAGCAGTTTAAAGCAAAATCTAATTAATTAATTGGGTTGAGTGTGGAATAGAAAAAAGATATTTGCAATCGTAAATTATATAACTACTTCATAATCGTTTTGAAAAAAGTGTATAAAATATAAATTTTATATTAAAAAATTAATTTTTTAATAATAAATTTTATTATTTTTTAAAATATTATACGATATTTACGTACTTTATAATTATATATAAAATTATTATTTTGAAATAATCTAATTGCATTTTGTCGTGATCACTTCCCTTTCTAATTAAGCGCGGGCGGACGGACGGAAACGTTAACTTGTTTTGTTTTCATACTCGAAGAGAAAATTCTCGATCCGCAATATATTCAAAACATGTGTACTTTTAACAAATGTTGGGCAGCAAATTAACTACGGACGTACGGTACCCTAGACTCTAAAGTCTAGATGCTCTTCGGTACTTTCTTCCTCCATGTCCTGCTAGCTTTTTATTGAAAATAAAAATGTGCTTTACGTGCAACGAAAAGCCAAGTTTCCTCTCATACTCGTTAATTAAACCGTTGAAAGGTGAAAAAGCAAGTGCTATTGTTTTCTCCATTTTACTGACAAAATTACGAAACTTACAATCAAAACAGCTCGTGATATCTTATTTAATAATTTATAAATTTATTTTTATAAGATCTCTTTATAAACATTTCTTTAATCTTATTACTAAACTTTCATTAATTAAGGTTCGTAAAAATTGGCATTGCTGGGTAATGTCTTCTCAGCGACATTTATGGGCACTTTTGCTCTCCTAACCCAGAGTTTGCAACGGAGTTTTAAAGTAATTTAACACCAAACGTCAGAGGAAATTAGACACAGAAAAAGTGATGCAGTTACTAATGAAAGTGACTTCATTTTTGTGTTTTACTAATTTACATGAAGGCCATTAATTCTGGCAGGCACTCTGTGTGACATTTGCATTTTTCCACAGGTGCATTTTATACAAGTAGATAATAAAAATTATATTAGATTCCATTCCTCTAATTGCTCGTTAATTCGAAGCAGGTCCATTTGCTGTTGATGCTCCAACACATTTGATTCTCTCTTTATTTTGATTTCGGCTTCGTTAGACGTTGTGATCAAGCCTTTCCTCTTTTTGGGGGAGCCGCTGTCCAACGCCGGCTCTGATTCTCTTCGCTTGGCTGTGATTCTAACCGGCTCGGGCTCACCGGAACCAATCCGGTGAGGAAAATTAAGCAAAGCCTTGGAGCCGCGCATCTTGTAAGCCGCTACGTCATAAGCCAACGCAGCTTCCTCTGCCCTCTCGTACGTGCCAAGCCACACTCTCGCTCCGTTCTTAGCCGGGTCACGTATTTCCGCGGCAAACTTCCCCCACGGCCTTCGCCTCACTCCTCTGTAGTGCCTCTCTTTGATCACTCTCCGGTGAGCGTTCTGGAAGAACTTTATTGATTCATCCGACAAAATTTCGCATTGATTTTCGATTTTCGGATAAATAAAAGAAGTTCCCAACAAGTTCCCGGACGATGCAGAATCTTGAGCCAAATCGATTGGCGCGGTTACCGTAATCGGAGCCAGCTCCGACACCTCCCTCGACTCTAATTCCACGTTGGTCGCCGTAAAATCTAACGGAGACCACCCAAAACTGAGAGCATCATTCAGTGAGTTGTAGACAATCATGTCCTCGGAGTCATTAACTTGGAACGGCAATTCACCCCACTGTTCAGTTGAGCAGGGGAAGAAGCCAGCGAGGCCTGAGCTTCGGTTACAGAGATCGGAGAAACCAAAGTCACCCAAGGCAGCTTCGTTCATTTTCGTGTAGTTTAAGGCTCGGAAGAAAGCGGGTTAAGTTGTGAGGCGAAAAAGCTGGGGAGAAAGGCTCGAGATAGGAGAGGGAGAGACGAATTTGGTAGAAAATAAAGGCTATGATGCTATTTATACTGGAAGAGAGAGAGAGAGAGAGAGACGCATGCACCGGTAGGTGGGATAAGTGTTTTCTTTAGAAAAAGAAAATCTAAAAATTAAAGTTTGTGTAAACAAATGTTTTTTTATCTTTTTTCATTTCTTTTGGCAAAGAAGTATTGTTTTTAGAAAGTCTGGACGCAGCCGATGCTGTATATTCAAACAGAATTTTATTATATACAAACACAGTATGTATTAATTTATATATTAATATTAATTTATTTATATTTAAAATTTAAATTAATAATATTTTTAATAAAATTTATTTTTTAATTAATCATATTATATTAATATATAAATTAATACATAATTATAGTTATGACTATATTTTCCTAATCAAACAAGGGACGTAGCATTCCCACACCATCGTCAAAAAGGCAGTTCATAACCTTTAAACAGAATGAGTGCAAAACCATCCATCACATCGTATACAATAGCAGAATTATACAACAATATATATATATATATATATATTGGTCAGAATTGTCTGGATATATAAGAGATTAATTTATTCATATACACCTGTACATATTAGATAGTCAATTGAGAAATATTACACATTATTTACACCACACACTTTATATATTAAAATATTATTTTTTATATTTTTTATTTCATTTTATTCTTATTAAACTAATTGAATTATTCTATTTATCATCTACACACTACATATTTATTATAGAAAAAAAATTAAAATAAGTATGGTGTGTGAAGTGTGAGAATGATAAGAAGAATTTTCCTAGGCAATTATATACGTACGTATTAGATCACACTTATTTGTAAGGATAAATGCTTTAGTCACAACAAATTAAAAAAAAAAAATTATAAATTGATATAATTTGATATAATACATCAGATTATAAAATTATTTTTACTACAAAATAGATTTAACGTATTGCATGAAATAATATTAATTTACGAGTTTATTTTTGTAAATTTTCTTTGTTGTTGTGGCATTTTCGAATTCTATGTATGGATACTTATATGTATAGAAAGTTTTAGCTACACCATTTAGAGAGAGAGAGAGAGAGAGGCATTGGAATAGTGAAATCTGTGCATGGGACTGTTTTATTGATCTTCAATAATGGGCAAATATTCCATCATGAATAAGTTATAATTTTTTCCATTCACGGGTCAGAGTTGTAGGGTTTTGGAGAGGTTTTGTTTAACACTTGCGTTTGTTGCTTCTGGCCTCATCCATCTAACAACTTCAAGATGTCTATGATTTATTTTTTTAATTTTGTATGCTTCATCATTGGAATAAGTAATTTGTATTTTCATGGATGTACTTATATATGCATATTTAATGTAGGAACAGCAAGCAAGTTTACCAAATCTTGCATTTTTAATGGGATTAGCTATGTTTTAGTTGAGAATATAATTTGGATAGCATGTCGACAGGAGGGAACTTTTTTCTTGTATCCTTCCTGTCTTACTAATTGTTATCATGTCATGGATACTCCAAAGTCTTGAAATTAAGGCCTCTTTGATAATACAACTGTTTTTAGATATTTTTAAATTCAATTTTTTCTCTATTATTTCTCAAAATTTAATAAAACTTCTTAACTCAAACTATTTCACTAGTTTTTACAAAGTATTTAACAACTATTTACAAATATTCTAAAATATTATTGATATCAAAATGAGCCATAAAAGAAATGATGGAATCTTCTTCCTAATGGTTATTCATTCCTCCTCCATCTGAAATTGCTCCACTTTTACTTTTGTACATAATTTTGTATGTTTCATGTACTAAAGGGCTACCCCCACCCACCCGGGCTGCCACCACCACCACATGCTTGGGGGGGTGGGGTTTGCACCCCCACAACCCACCTCTAGGATGTGGGAGCAAGGCCCCTCGTCCATGTGCCAAGGGGTGGGGGATGACCCCTCATCTGTCCACCTCCCATCCACAACTCATTGCCCTAGATGATTAAAAAAAAAATTGAACAAACTCACATAAAACACAACAAAATACAAAATCACACAAAAAAAATCCATAAATACCTAAACTAGTAAAAAAATAAACTCACAATCACATACTTAGAGAGGAGGAGGAACAGAGGAATCGTCATACCAGAGGATGGCAATGGTGGGAGATGATCAGTAGCACAATCCATAGAGGAAAGAGATCGAGGGAGGGAGAAGAGAGATTTGCAAAGTGAGAAAGATGGTCGGGAGGGGGGTTTTGGATTAGAGTTTTGTTAAGTACAAGTAAAGTCAGGTACTAATTTATGTACCATATTGATTCATTCATATTTAAAATTTAAATTAGTACTGTTTTAAATAAAATTTAATTTTTGACCAATCACAATAAATTAATATACATATTAATACGTAATTATACTTGTAACTAAATTTTTCCTTTAGAATAACTTAAATCTCCAAAACAACATCATTTTCCATTGGTTTAATTCGTTATCAAAACGAAATTATATATGCATAAATTTGGCCCAACCCGCCCGGCCACCTGCAGAGTTGGCAAGGACTAAAGTAGGGAGGCATCAAAATAATTATTGGATAAATATTCTTGCAATCATTTTACAAATTATTTATCACTCAATTGATATAATTATTAATTAAAAACAATTATAATTTTATATAATTATCTTCTATTTAAAATATAATTAATTGAGATTGGAGATGACGACGGAAAAAAAAAATCTGTTTTCAGAAATATTTGAAAAAAATATTTGTCGTTCTGAGGAGAATTTGTCGGGCTGGTAGCACGACTCCTCCGTTCTTCTGATAGGGGTTCCACAATGTTTGTCGCTGCTTCCCACCATGCTTAAGCGGTTGCCGGTAGCTGACTCAAACGTTACTGGGGAAGCCTATGCTGTGGCCGCATACAGAAATAAAAAGAGGACTCTTTCGGTCAAACTTTCGATTCCAAAAGATTGAACGTTGAAACTATTATTATTATTATAATTTTTTTAAATTGCTGATTTGAATGAGTAAAGAATTTTAAAAATAAAAATGATATTTATAATTTTGAATATGTAATTATTGTATAATTATTTTGATAAAAATAAAAAAATTAATTTACATAAAAAAATTAATATATAAATAATGAATTTTACTATTTTTTAAACTAACTACATGATGCTTGTGTATTTTATGAGTGTATATAATATTATATAATAAACCTAGATAAAATATACTGAAAATAAATTGAAAAGAGTAATGATACACATAAAATATTTTCACAGAATATTTCATAATGATATTATAAGATGATGATATTTTTATAAAATAATATTATTTTTATAAAATATTTTACAAAAATATCCCTCATTTAATAGATTATTGTGAAAAATCATTTTCTAAAGGCATAAACGTTGATAAATTATTGGGAGACTGCAGTATTAATGTAAGCTACTTATAAGCACGTGGGGAAAATAATTTATTATCTTTTTCACCAACTTGGGAAGGTGCTTTGCCGTGCGGGAAGCCTCGAATCTCGATCGGCATGGGTCATGATTACTCTTCCGGTCTCGACACTTAACCACGTATTAAAAAATTAGTAAAAGATAGTGTATCTATCCTTATTCTTAAAATAATATTTATTATTTGACTTTGAAATAATGTAATCTTTATAATATTATATTTTGATTTTTTTTGTTTATTTTAATCTTTTCTGTAAATCATTGATACTATATTAGAAAGATTACGTCAACATCAATTGATGACTAGCTAGAATAAGTAAAGGACTGAGAAAAAAAATCAAAGAAACGAGAGCCATTCCAAACTTATTTCATTAATTGTGATTTTCAAAATGTTGTTTTCACTTCCCTTTCATATAATTAACATATCTTTATGACAATTAATTCCTATAGAAATCACTGTATAAACACTGACTAGTTATTAATTAAACTATTTGAATATTCAAACTTTAAAAATAAAAATATCAAGAAACTCGCGAGCAACAAAAAAAATATCTTACTGCATCTACTCCATCATCATAACGACTTATTTGAAAACGAGAACGTGTGGAAGATTATTGATGCCAATTTCCTACAGGAGAAATGCTACGTAAAGTTTTTAAATGGGAATTACAATATAGGTATAAATAATTTTATTTTTAAAATTTTTTAAAATTATTTTGTAAGAAATTTTATTTATAATTTTCACTTAAAGACGGCATGTGCAGGTTTTTTATTAAAAAAAATATTATTTTAAGATGAATATTTTAATAATTTTAAAAAATTTTAAAAGTAAAATTACCTATACTTATATCACAATTTCTATTTAAAGACTATAAGTAACATTACTCTTACTTTGTAGACATTGACTATCAATTAAATTATTTTAACATTCAAATGTTACCAATAAAATATTCACTGATATTTGTATCCATCATAAATAAATATCACGAAATCTCTCAAGCAACAAAAAAATATCTAAAAAAAAGATCTTACTGCATCTTTTTGTCTTTAAAAGTCAAACTTTACTTGTAATTTTATTCCATCAAAGCTTCAGAATATTCATTATAATTCTTTACCCTCAAAACTAAATAAAAAAAACTTGATTAGGACATTCCACAATCCATATCCTCTCTTCTCTTTATGTTTAAAGTTAACTTTACAAGTGTGTGAGCCACTGAGTTTGCCTCTTGGCGAAGTTTCCCCATCCATTGTTTCCTATCAAGCAGCATCATGTTCCTGGCATCTTCTATCAACACACCATATTCAGTGCATATCTCTTCCTTACTTGTGATTGTTTTGATAATAATCTAATACCATGTCAAGAAATTAATGTAAACCCAATTGGGAACTTGATGAAGACAGAGATGGAAAGAAATAGAGGAAAGAAAATATATCTGTATATACGACTGAATTGAATTGAATTGAATGAATATTTACAAAATATTCAACTATATTTATACTTTGATATCAACATAACATAATCAATGATAATAACAGAAATTTAATTCTTCTTCCCCACTTGGCACTCTTGACTTTAACTGCATATTCTCAAGCTATACTACAGTATTTCCCTCCAAGCACACTTGTGTCATTGACTACTCAATGCAAAATATCAAGGCTAGCTCTCCTCAATGCCACAGCTTCTGTTGGTTTTGAACAATCATTGATAGTTTCACATAGATCGAGAAGCCAAAACATCTATCATCTACATTCAATCACGACGTTTTTTTTAACACAAGAAAAAAGTACCCCTTCATGATTATCGTATCTCTACAATCCAAAAGGATACCAAAATTCAAAAACAATGAAAATAATGAGAATGAGGTAAACAATAAAAAATAAAATTGCTTTTGGTTCTTTAGTTTTCTAATTCTTGGTGTTAATTCCTTCCAAATGCTCACAGTATTGTAAAAGATTGTTTTCTGTATGGTTTAATGAACTATATATAAAATGGGCGGCGGTCCAAAGTAAAATAAAGACAATTAAAGATAAAGAAAATAAAAATAATAGCAAAAGGCGGTCCCGTTCGTTCGTTCGTTCGTTCGTTGCATGGGCCAGGGTGGGGAATGCATTTACTCGATGACACTGTTAGCCGAAGCAGCAAAAGCACGAGGTAGTTGCATTTTTATTTTTTCTTTTTATTTTTATTAAAATTTGCAAGTGGATGCTTTTTTATTTCTTATTTTTTGAAATTATTATTGGGCAGGCAAGTGGATGATGATCTGGCTGTAGCCAGTTGCGTACTAGTTGTATCCTACGCAACTTCGCCTGCTACCTTTTAGATAGAGTCCTTTCAAAAGTTTCGCTTCAGAAGCGCCCAAGTCAAAATTCAACATCACATGGTTCTTGAATGCCTTATGAAAAGTCAAAGACATAATCCTCGATCTTTTTTCCCGTTACTTGCTAATTTCGAATGTGCATGTGTACCCTGTAGAGAGCACGTTGTTTGTATATATATATATATATATATATTTCAGTAGTACTGCATGCTGATGGATGCGAACGTTGAAAATAAAATTCAATAATATTTCCGAAACACTACCATTTACTACTATTCTTCCGAGAGGAATTAAAAAAATACCTGCAAGAAAACCTAACTTTGTGATGTTAGGATTTATTATTCAAGATTATCGACAATAACATGTTTTTCTTTAAAGTTAATGTAAGACTTCATTCATCAACATTCTACAAGTCACATATTTATAAAATTATATATATTTTTAAAAGAGGACGGTATTCGGCTAATTTTATTGACTTCTTTTTTTATTTATGATGGAGAAATATCTTATACAAAAAGAGAAATTTGGAGGTTTTATTGATAAAAAGAGATGTTTACAAAATCGTATAAATACTAATGACATATATATATATATTATGGCAATGAAAAATTACATTCAGCTCTACACGTGGATAAATTACTCGTTAGAAATGGAAGCGATGAAGGGCGGAAGATTTCAAACTTAGAAAGGCACGACGACATGGCAATATATGTTGTCATCAAGTGTTTTTTTTTATAAAATTTAAAGGATTAAAATTCTTCAAGAGTTCAGGATTCGAGAATTAAACATTGATTTTTAAAGGATAAGCACTGATATTTATGGCGTGCCAAAGTCTGCTTGCATTAATTGATCCTCGCTTGTTCATCTACATGTATTGGCTAGTTTTGTTTTGTGTAAAAATTTTAAAAAAATATATGAGAGGAGATAAAAATAATTGTGAAAAATAACTTACACCGTGGAATATATTGGACCGCCACAATCGTCATCATCATCTCTATCAGATGCTGATGCTGTGATGCACGTAGGCCATCAATCTTGTTTTTATAAGCAACAAAGTTTCAAATACTTGGGGCGTTAATGGCAATGGCAATTTTAATTAATTTAAGAAATAATTTTGGAGCATGCAATCAAAATCCTCTTTCAATACGGCTTTCGCTGGAAGTACCCTGGAAACTGGAAAATGGAAAAAAGGTTTGTTGGTTACTTGGCGTGGATTCTAAATAAAGACATACGGACAAACCAATCAAAAAGGGT
This sequence comes from Carya illinoinensis, assembly GCF_018687715.1. Lineage (NCBI taxonomy): Eukaryota > Viridiplantae > Streptophyta > Magnoliopsida > Fagales > Juglandaceae > Carya > Carya illinoinensis. Next base: position 38,934,350 of record NC_056758.1, read on the forward strand.
TCGCAAAGCTTCCATCATTCCATGCCACTATATATGCTTTTGTTCATCCCAAGACGATGCTTCTTTCCTCTATCCTCGAACCTAATGTGAAACCAGGCCGCCCCTGTATTTCAACCAACAATCAAAATTCCTCCCCCTTATATACCTCCTCCTCCCTCAATTTTTTTTCCACTCGAAAGTACCCAACTTTCTTCTTTCTTCTCAATTATTCTTCCCAGGTTTGAGTTTACTCCATCTCACTCTCTCTAGCTCTCCTCCCATCTCTCACAGAATCTCACACAAACACCCTCAACTAGCACTGCAGTACCCTGAAATGGCGTCTTTTGAGGAATCATCAACCTTGGAACTCATCAGACAACATCTTCTTTGTGACTTTACCTCCATGGAGAGCGTTGTCTCCAATCTCGATGTTTGTAACTCCAACATACCCCAAAATCAGCCCATCCAAACTTCGGAACTCAAAAATGGAGGCTCCAACGGTATTGAGGTCTCTGCTTATTTGCTGCCCAAGGAAGAACCAGTCACCTATCCTTCCAGTTCTTTCGACCAAACCAACTCTGACGTCGAAACAGAGCATAAACCCTTCCACTCAAATCCCCCTAAAACTTCAAACTTAAGCCACCGCAGACCCTCCATAAATGTCGCAATACCTCCTCCAACTTTCCGCCTAAATTCTCAGCCCATGCTGGAAACTGGAAGTAACCCGAACGTTTCGAATCATAGTGAAAGTAAGCACTACAGGGGAGTCCGGAGGCGGCCGTGGGGGAAATTCGCGGCCGAGATACGCGACCCCAACAGGAAAGGCTCCCGGGTGTGGCTCGGAACGTTCAATACGGCCATAGAAGCAGCAAAAGCTTACGATCGAGCTGCATTCAATCTGCGTGGAAGCAAAGCTATACTGAATTTTCCACTAGAGGTCACTGCCAATACTCCGGAGAATAATACTTCTGAAGTGAGTGTCGGAAGGAAGAGAGCGAGAGAGAGTGAGATTGAGGAAGAGACGAACAGAGTAGTAGAGAGAAAGGAGGTGAAAGAAGAGCCGGCGGAACGTGCTCGGGAAGTAACGGCGGAAAGTGTTTCGACGGCGGTCCTTCCATTAACGCCGTCAAGTTGGACAGGGGTATGGGATTATGAGGTTAAGGGGATTTTCAGCGTGCCTCCGTTATCGCCGTTATCTCCGCATCCTTCGTTGGGATACTCTCGGCTAATGGTTATATGATAGCATATGATAGCGCGCATATGTGTATATACGCATAACGTATAGATAGACGAGAGATGTAATTCCTTTCCCAAAACAAAAAAGAAAAAAAAAAAAAATTGGAGATGTAATTAATCTTAATTTTAGATCTTTCTATCTTTAGTTATATTTTTTAGCGATATATATTTTAAAGGATTTTATATCTCAATCATTTAAAATATATAACGTATTAAATATGATTGATCAAGATAACAAGATTTAAGATGAAAAATAATATCATCTCTGTATAAGAATTTTAAAAAATGTGGGTCGAATTCCTTTAATTTTTTTAATTGTTTCTAATATGTAATGTTGAGTTTGTTTGTTCATTCATATAAAGAAATGGTATTATAAATAAATAATTGTTTTGTGAGTTTATTTTGTTGTCTAAAATAATGAGACTTCATAATTATCAATTATCTACTCAATTTCTCATTTAAGAATTTATTGATAATAATATTGTTGTAGATCAACATGAATTTCTAATTCTTAAAGGACGTTCTTGTGAATGTCTAAAAATAAAAAAGAAAAGAAGAAGAAGAAGAAGAAGATGATACAAAATCTACAAAACAGAAGATATGATGGAGAGAAAAGAGTTTAGAGCACTAGCAATGACTTATTTATCTTCATTTTTATTCTCAAATTTGAATAAACTTCCCTTAAAATCATTTACATTGACTTATATATATATATATCTATAATTTTGAATAACTATGAACAGTCTTTATTTATCTTTGAAGATGTCATTTTCCTTCTTCAAACATTATTTTTATTATTTTTTTTTCTCTCATCGGAACGGCACATCCTGAGGACCCGAACGGCTCTTTCCTTCCACTTTGGTTTTTCTTTCTCTCATTTCTTTTCAATTCTCTCTTCACCGTCGTCTCCTTCTTCACATCCCGAACAGCTCTCGTTGCTCACGGCACGGCCCCCACATCGTTTCTCTCTCATTGCTCCCAGCTGGATTTCTACTCTTCACGACTGGAACTACTCTTCACAGCTCTCTCTGCTTTGGATTCATCAACAACACAGATCCATCAACAACACAACCCGAAAGCCCTAGCTTGTAGGTGATTTCGTCTTCCATTCCTATTATTTGGTGGTAGAAATTTGGGTCTTATTTCCCCTGAATAGTGCTACCCTAGAACGATTTAGGTTTTTTTTTTTTTGAATAATTTTCTCAGATTTTATGCATGCCGTAGCCTCTGTTTTCGAATTGTTTGTTATGATCAATGGTGAATTTACATGCCTTTAGACTAGATTGCATGAAATAGGTTAATGAATTTGACATGGACCTTGATTTGAGTCTTATATGGAATATTGGCATACACTTGGAGGATTTGGGTAATCTCTTCTCTCGGTTTTGAAAATGATCAATGATATTGTACATGCCTCTAGATGTGAGTTGGGGGATTTTTCTCAGATTTGGGTTTTTTCTGAAATTTTTGGGAATATTAGCAAGAAATTAATCCTAAAATGTACATTGGAGGATGTAGAACAAACAAAATCAACATATTTGTCATCAATTTTATGTTTGCGATCAATATAATGATGAAAGAGCATGGGGTGCAGCCTACTCGAAGGTATGTTTTGTGAGAGGGAGGTTTTACGCACTTTGTTATTAAATTAAAACAAGTTTTCTTATGTTCTGTCTTGTTACTAGACTTTGTGTATATGGTATGGATGATTTTGAATCATCAATAAATTGACGATTATTTTCAAAAACTAGACTAGGCCAATATTATGAGAATTGGCCCATGGGATCATTTGACCAGCATGGTCTTAGAAACTTAACACGCCCGTTATGAAAAAATCATGCACCTCCATGTTTCTAGTTTATAGGGTGCAAAACATAGAAATTTCTTGACGTTGAAGTGGAATATAATATTAAATTTCCACTCCAGTAAGAATCGAAATTTATTTCCAATGATTTTATATTGAAGTAACCAACATAATTATTAGTAACTCATTAGTAACAAACAGAATTATTTAGACTAGATGCAAACTTCATTAGTGACTCGTACCTTCTTGATATTGGCATGCTTATAAAAACAATCAACAATTTGCATAAAAATTGTTTATGTATGCCTTTAGCATGGATTGTTTATGTATGTATAATATGTTTATGTAATCTGGTTAGATATTCAGCATGCAGTTTGCATATAATCTCTCATGTGCACTGCATATATTGTTTCCCATGTGCTGTTTGAGTAACACTTTATTCTTCAATATTTTGTTGAAGGACAAACTGTTTAATTGATGATGATCCCTTCTTCACCACATTGTTGGAAAGTGGTGAAGCTGATATTAACAACCCTTATGGGCAATGCAAGTATTAATGTCCAAGCGACACAACCCCAACGAAAAAAAGGGAAACAAAAAGCCCAGCGGAATGTGTCATTTATCGTAGAGGAAGATACTATCCTCGTATCAACTTGGCTTAACATTAGTATGGATCCCATACGGGGTACTGACCAATCATCTACACAAATGTGGAGTAGAATTTATGAGTACTACTCTACATATAAAAAACCTAATTGTCAAGAACAGTCTATAGTCTCTTTGACCAATCGATGGTCAATCATTCAAAAATGCGTCAATAAATTCTGTGATAACTTAGCCCAAGTTGAAGGAATACGTCCAAGTGGTGCAACTGAGCAGGACAAGGTATATAGCTTTTTACTGCTGGTTTGTGGTTCTAATTATTAAGTATTGACAATGACATTAGTACGAATTGTGGAAACTATTTTGTAGATTGATAAGGCAAAAATCTTGTACTGAGAGAACCTCAAACATAACTTTACCATGGATCATTGTTGGAATCTATTGAGGCACCAACTGAAATGGCAAGCACACGTGAACCTCATAAAAAAGAAAAATGGGTCAAGTTCAGGTATTATTCCAAACTCAATACCTTTAGGGGAAGACATAGAGAATGTTCCTGTCGATTATGAGAGACCTCCTGGCAAGAAAGTTGAAAAAGTAAGAGAGAAAGAAAGAAAATGTAACGAAAGATAAAATCTACTAATTAAGGAAGCCTTAAGCCAAATGACAAATGATAGGAGGACTTGTATAATGGAGAGAAAAGAATCACAATTGAAATATGAGAATGAAATATCTGAGTTACTACTTCTTAATAAGAGAAAACTTGAATTAGAAATTAAAATTGAAGAAGATAGATCTGACTTAGTAACTCTTAAAAAGAGAAAGATTAATATTGAAGTTACGTCCAAAGAAATTGATTCGTTGAATGATGTGCAGCAAGAGTATTTCCATAATCTTCAAATGGAGATCATTGAGGAACAAAGGAATAGGGCAATATCTCATATATAGTTTTGACTATGGTTACTTATTTTGGGTATTTTGAAATTGTAAATACTGTGGTGACATTATTTTGAGATTTATGTACTGCTGGTTGCACCATATTCGATTATTTTTTTGTACTACTGGTTGTTGTGGAGCTGAATGAGATTTATGTACTGGTAGTTATTGCTGTGGAGTTGAATGGTGCTATCGTGGAGTTGCTGTGGAGCTACCAAGTTGTATTAAAATCAACTTTGTGGATTTTCTATTAAGTTGATTTTGATACATGGGATTTATTTAAATTTGTATGAAGGTTCTTTTGATTGGAAGTTGAATTTGTATGGCATATATTTTGCAAACACTAAATTTGTATGGAATAGAATTGTCCAAGTTGTGAATTTGTATGAACACATAAATCACATAAAGCTGCTGTGGATTTTTCTATGTTGCTTCAAATGGATGTGGAATTTGTATGGCATATATTTTGTAAACACTGAATTTGTATGGAGTAGAATTGTCCAAGTTATGAATTTGTATGAAATTAGACTACACATAGAGTATGTGTGGATTTTTCTATGTTGTTGAATATATATATGGTAGATTGAATTTATTGGACTTAGATATTGAATTTGACTTGAATTTATTGGACTATCCAGATTTTAGGAAAAAAGATAATAATAATATTTTTTTATTTGGTCAAAAAATACATAATCCAATATAGGAATTTTTCTTCATATGTAAAATAAATCTTCAAAAGATGTGATTTTGAAAATGAAGATGAATAAACCATTGCTAGTGCCCTTAGCACTACAGCTGCATATGCTGAGGTAGTAGCAACAGTTTCACAACTATATATATAAAAAAGTGGTATTCTAGTTGTGATTATATAAACGTTACATAATTATTTTTTTTAAAAAATTATTTTAAAAAAATAAATATGAGATCTATATGAAAAAGATTAATTTTTTAATAATAAATTTTACTCTTTTTTAAAATAATTATAAGATATTTACACATGTTATAATTGTATAAGCATTATTTATATACAAAAGGAAGACAAAACTATACAGCAAATTGCATTGAGTAGTATCATCAGAAAGGGAAAGCATTATTAATTTATTATCCTTTCCTTCTCAATCGCATGCTTTCTTCCAGCACGTCCTCGATCTTATAATTTTTTTTTTTTTTTTTTTTTTTAGAGCTCTTTTTCTCCTCGTCATCGGTATTATCTCATTCTATCTATTTGGTTAGGAGTCATGCATGGATGCACAAGTTGATGATATTGCATGTGGGGGATCGATGCACAAGTTGATGAATATAGCCTATAGGTAGCTGGCTAGCAGCTTGGCGTCTTCTCTCTTTCATTTATGTTTTATGAATTAGTGACATTTGCTGGGTCCACCCAACAGGCACAAGTTGCAGATATATTAATGTCCCAAAACAAATTGGCTGTCCATGTAGATGTAGGATGCATGCATGCGCTGGCCTTTGTACGTATACATGAACCTCTACTACTTCTGGCTCCTACCTAGCTTAGCTTAGCTACATGCCAAATATCAACTTGCATTGGAACAGCCCTGTCATTATAATTTGTTCCAATGTTATGGGATTCATCTTTTCTTTCATCTCAGAATCGAAACAGTGCTCCATTTTCCCCTTTATTGTGAAAGGATAAGATTATAGATTCAATTGGTGGGCAAAGGCGTCTGATAATTTATCAGATCCTACCCATTTACTTTGGAGACGTCGGCAGACTTTAAATTACTCGGGTCAGGTGAGTCCCACTTTGAACTGGCCGGATAATATCGTATGGCATTGCGCCAACCAACTAAAATATTGTCCTCTCTGCTTACTACACGATCTTGATGCGTTAAATATCAAGAAGAAAGCCGCCATGAAGATCGAATTAAAATAACGGTTTTGAGTTAGAAAACACAAATGCAAGTGATGAGATTGAGATGTTTTACTTTTTGTGTATTGACTTGTGGGAATTTATCAGCGGAAGAACGTTAGTAATTATGGAGACATAAGAAGGAACCATGCATGTTATATCAAATTAATAATTTTATTTAATTATTATTTTAATTTGATTACATAATTATAAAATCAACCGACTTGATTTTCATAATTACTAAATCAAGATATTTGATACCACATGATAAATTAGTTGGTACAAGTTGATGTTTCATAACTTTGAGGTCAGAAATTTAAATTAGAACATAAGTTAAAATCACTTATAGTAGTAAAGCCTAATTTTTAGATAATGAGATAAGTTTTAGACTAACTAAATACTTTGAAGGTACTGTGGTGATGAGCTCACCCTTATGACAGTAGTTATAGTTCAAAGCGGATATTCTGTAGCGGGAAGAAATTTGATGTTCCAACTACCAATCACTCTGTCATCATTATCATTTTCATCATTTCTTCGACAATCAGTCAATTGATAGGAAAGTTACACTCAAATCTTAAATTTAAAATTTCAAAAATCTAATTTATCTAAAAAGCTTTGCTAGTCATCATCATTTCACATCATTTTTTTTAAAGTTTTTTAAAAATATTTTTAGATTTATTTTTTCTAAACTAATTGAATTTTTTTACTTATTATCCATATTCTAAATATTTAGTAAAAGAAAAAAAATTAAAAAAAAAAAGGTGTGATACTATATAGTGTGTGATCTTATATTAAAAATATTTCTTATCAAAACTCTAGAAGATGCGCAAAAGACAGAAAATTCTATGAAACATATTCGTACTCTTTCTATTTATATATATTTCTCTCTAAACGATAGATTTGGAATAAAAAACTTAAAAGATCAAAAGATCTGTATCTTTCTCATTTAAAAAAAAAAAAAATGCAATTTAAGTTAAATTCGCGTGAGGTTGACGTTACTGTCGAGTGTCGACTACTTAGTTGTATCTACCATCTAGCGGAAGCTCACGCGCCAAAACGGAAATTACTCGCACTCCTATATTAACCCCCTACTCTGTTTTCCATATCTTTCATTGCTCTTCTTTCAGCTCAAACTGTTTTGCGTTTTGTTCTCTTTAATGGCAACACCGCATGAATCCTCCGTCCTTGACCTTATCCGACAACACCTTCTTGGAGACTTTACCTCCACGAATTCCTTCATTAACAGTCTCAGTTTCAGTGCCCCTAAAGTCTACTGTCCTCAACCCATCAAACATGAAGCTGAAAGCCCCATATCCGAATCTGAATCCCACTCTCCCACTTCGGACCCGAGCTTCTACCATAATCCAGAACTAGAAGCCTGTTATCTCGAAAGAACAACCAGTACTTTCATTTTTGGCTCAACTCGAAAACCACACGCTTCGAGTACTCCAAAACACTTGCCGAAGGAAGTCGGACAGTCCAAATCACCCGAACCAGCGGAAAGGTCCAGCAAGGAGGTGTCGGATTGTGGTGATCATCATCAGAGGAGGCACTACAGGGGAGTTCGACGTAGACCGTGGGGTAAGTTCGCGGCGGAGATCCGGGACCCGTCCCGGAGCGGGAGGCGGGTTTGGCTGGGTACCTTTGACACTGATATTGATGCTGCCAAGGCATATGATTGCGCTGCCTTCAAGATAAGAGGCCGTAAAGCCATTTTGAATTTTCCTTTGGAGGCCGGAGAGTCGGCTCCAAACAACTTTTCCGTCCGGAAAAAGAGGAGAGAGAATATATCGGTACTGGAGGTACCGGAATCTGATGAGGTGGCAGTGGAGAGTTGGATGGTTTGGGACCAGGTGCAGGAGGAGGGAGGAGGAGAGTCCTGTGCTTGTTGAAGCTCCACTGTCGCCGCAGCCTAGAAAACCAAGTTTGGCCAGTTGTTAAAATGTTAGAGGCTGTTCGTTAATTATCTTTAGGAGAATAGTGGAGATCGAACGAAAATAAATCTATAAATATTGAGACCGTTTGGTTTGTTTCGTTTCGTTGGTTTATTTTATAATATAATATATTTAATTAAATTATATTAATTTATAAATTTATTTTTATGAAATCACTTTATAATTAAATCATTTATTTGATGTAGAGCAAATATAAATCTTCATCCGACGGACGCTGGCTTTAAAATAAAAATCTTGAAGAAAAAATGGCCCAATGCGTTACATTAGACTTTGTAGCAAGTATATATTTTGAAAAGTATCTGTAATATTTCTTAAAGTATTTCAGACCTTTTTTACTTATTAAATAGAGTAAGGTTCCATTCACTTACCACTAGTTCTTAACAACCTTTAGATTCTTATTTTTTAATTAATTATTAATTTAAAAACTTCTAGATATTACCACTACAATTAAATTAGATTATAATAAAATAATGAACTCTGGTCGTGAGGTTACCATCTAATCTCATGATCATGCATTGGGTTTCAATTTTCATGAACAAAGGAATGATAATGTCAATTTTGTCGATCCTTTGTCCCCACGTGCTACCTAAAGTTAATTGCTTAAAAATCATATAAACAATGGTGTCTTTCTCAAGTTCTTTTGTCTGATCTTTATTATTGATTGGATCTGTAAAAGACACGGCTAATTTGGGTTCGATTGGTCGAGATTTTGTTCTAACAGGTCATTTTTGTTCAAGACTTCATCCTGTGTACTGGTTAAATGATAACAAATGATTGAGTAATTATATTTTTAAATTCGTATGACATGTCATCCACATTATTTAAATAGTAAAAGTTAATTTGTAATATTTATATTTTATCAAAAACCTAATAAACTAATTACATATAATCCGATTTTTTAAATAGAAAATTTGTCTTAAAAATATTCCACATGGCATATTTAAATTAATTTTCTTAATTTAAATGTTTGCATTTTTATACTTACTTTTGGGCCCAGGTTTCTGATTTTCGGGTTAATTTTTAACTTCTTTTATTTGTTTACCTTTCCACATACCACGTGGACAAACATGAATAAGATTAAAAAAAAAAAAAGCAGAAAGGAAAGGTCAAAGCATTGGTGACAAGAAAGTCAATGGAGCCAGACATATATTAGCGTAGATGTAATTTGTCAACTGAGCCAGCCTTATGTCACCATAGCTGTAACGGCTGATGAAATGCGGCAGCTCTCGAGTTTATGGAGGTAGATGGATGAATGGCTAAAGTCGGTCCCGACCTATATGTGCTAAGAACAGTGTCAAACCTACAAAATTATTGCCGACATCCCAACTAAGAATTCGCTGATATTCAGACAAAACATAAGAAAATGAGGGATGGAGATTGGCTTTGAACTTGGACAATGTGCCAGCGAGTATGCAACTAGCGTTTGGAGACGACCCTCCTCTTAGTTTGAAATTCAATGTGCTTACACCACCAGGTGGTAGGAATAGACCCTACAAAGTCATAATCCATAATTATATTGAAATTTATGTAGGAATTAACATTCATTTGTTTCTCAATCTATCATCTCATTCTACTCCAATCAGACACAAAATTCTAGCCATTTATAAAGCCTGTAGATAATAATACTCAAAATTTTAACATTTTGGAAAACAATTATCAGGCTTTCAAGTTTTTTATTTTTTTCCTACGCAATAAGTTTCGAGATACAATAATTTGGCATCAATTTAAAAAATCATGCATTTGTTTCACACCTGTTGTTCATTGCGGCCAATTGGCCAAGTCCAGGTAGACTTAACTTTGCACTCTGCAGCAAACTTCAGGTAGCAGAGAAAGGATTCGTTTAGTCTTCGTGCCAACACAGTAGAAAAAAAATCAGCCAACTAGTGTCAAATAGCACAGGTGCCATAGACAGGAAACGTGTACCTCTTTTTTTTTTTTTTGGCCCCCCGTTAGCAGCATAAACGTGCTTTGCTTTAATCTTAAGTCAAGCTACATTCGCATCATTTGAATCTAAGAAATCTTGCCACGCAGTCATTTATAATCAAACCGATGTTTGAGCTAAGACTTAATAAAAGCTAAGATTTAGCCAAGAATTTAATATACCAATCATAAAAGTGAAAAGCCATAATCACCCATGCCTTGTGGTTTTGAGCCACCTATATACTCACTGAGATTCCCCATGAAGGAGAGCAACCAAAGAACCTTGCCAGAATTGTAAGATCAAGAGCTCTCAGCATGAGTGTAAGAATCAATGAAGATGATTAATTTGGTTATGAACCCAAATTCATAGTATCTAGATTGATGTGATCCTCAAGTCATTCACTACTTCCATAGTCTCTTGATCAGCTTTTTCTGGGATCACCTCATTACTGTTCAAGAAACTGGGTTGATTTGTTGATTCCAGAAGTCTTGCCCACATCCTATCTGTTAGCTTTACCGTATTTTGTGTCTCAGTCACACGCTGCAAAATCACGCCATGCCATTCATAGTAAGGCTTAAGTTATCAATATAACAGAATGAAAATTCACTACAGTAGTAAAAAAAAATTGTGGAAGAACAAAATACACGTTTTAGCGCGCACTAAAGAGCATACAACTGGGAGAAAAAATCACTAAAATAAATATAGATATACAGAATTTCAGATAAAAGGGAGAAAACAATCGCGAATAAAGCTATTAGCTCAAATCCATCGTTGTTAGTGTGACTCATTACAAGAGAGAATTTGGAAGGGAAAAAAAAAAAGACAGAGCTTACAGCAATTGGAATATAAGCATGACTGCTGTTTACAGGTCCAACGGTGAAACCAGTATATCCAGCCATGGCCCCATGAACAGCACTCTGAGCAAGAAGAGTACAGTAGACATTGTCTGCTGCATTACTTGGAATAGCTCGAATCATGTATGTTGGATCTGTAGAGAAAATGCATACAAGTTTAATTAAAACATAAAGAATTTAGAAAAAATAATATATTTATACAAGGGATTAGGACAGAGTTGGTCCCATCTTGGTTGCTGAAAATGTGCAGAGACTTCAATGCAACTCAATTAAAATGTCAAAAGCAGTTAAAAAATCAGAAGGAATAATTGGGAGAGAGAGAGAGAAATCTTAGTGCAATACTTGTAACATGGCAAAAATTAAAGCGTAGCTCTCACTATAATTGAGGGAAGAGAGATCACATGACTGATGATTTTAACATGAAAAATAAACAGAAAAATCTCGTGTAAGTTATGCCCAAGTACAGAAATCTTATCAGTAGGCCTCAACAAAACGAAATTAAGGCATACCACCCAATGAAAATTATCACATGTAGCATTGACGATTGTTTATGCATATGGTTAGGCTGTAGAAATCTTGAGAATGTGTTTAATAATGGAAAGTCACAAGCGGCTAGTGAGATTTCTGTTGTAGAGAAATATAAGACACAATGAGAAAAGGCACAGTATTTTCTGCCAAAACCTAATAGAAACCATGTTTTGCGAAGAAGAAATTACTAAAACTTCAGTGAGCCAAATTTCCAATATCTACCATCAAACCCCGATGAGTTCCTTCAAACAATTTTCTGGATGACTGTTTTTATATTTTACATGGCTACTAGTTATCTGACTTCCACACTCTGCAAAAAAAATAAACCCTTGACAGGCAAATTGAATTTTCTGACATTCCACACCAACGTAGGACTATACGAGGACTATTAGAAGAATCAGAATCCTCTAAGATTCCAGTGCATTTTAAAAAGCAAGCAAAAGCCAAACTCTGTTTTGGAAGGTACCTATATACTTCATATTTATGGCCATCTTCCTCACGTTTGTAAAATGATCCTGTAACACATACATTACATAATTAATATCATAAAAGATATTAGAGCAAAAGAAACATCATTTCCAACTTCATTAAGGCTTCGTTCATTTTCACAAAACTTTTCATCTCATCTTATTACAATTTTCCCAAAGTTTCACACAAAATAAAATAAACAATTTAACTTTTTCAAATTCCAATACAAAAATAATATTAAAGCAATATATTCTAATAATATTTTATTCAACTTTCAATTTTAATCTCATCTCATCTCTGAAAACAAACGAGGCCTAAATCAAGAAAATGCATCAAATCATATAAAAAATTATGCATGAAGCAGCAAAACTTTTCTCAAATTATGCATCAAATGAAAGAGAAGATGCAAAGTTGACTCGAAGTGCACAATGAGGTTGCAGTATCTGACCATTTTTTCCTTTTCATACCATGTCTTAAATCTTCTTGGATTTATGGGGAAAAAAAAAAGATTTAAAAAAAAAAATGCTGGGCTTTCCTTTATGTTAAGTGAGCAAAGATAAGCATTTGCTTCCAATATTCAGGATAATAAGCAGGAAGTATCCAGAACCCAGTTCATGCCAGAGCATATAAGAAAATGATCTACACATGATTCTAGTGTTTGCAGCAATTTGAGTGAGCAAAGATAAACATTTGCTTCCAATATTCAGGATAATAAGCAGGAAGTATCCAGAACCCAGTTCATGCCAGAGCATATAAGAAAATGATCTACACATGATTCTAGTGTGTGCAGCAATGTTACTGAACTTGAAATGCAATGCACAAAAGGTGGCAGGCTGCAGCTACTTCATGCCAAATCATGACTAATTCTCCAACATTGATGGAAGTGATCCCAAGGAATTTCTTCTTTGGGGGAGTATGAAGTTATAGATTCTCGATCATTGAATTAGAGTTATATACTTTCTTTTGTTGAATCAGTTTTTGAAACTGAATGTAAAATTCCAACAAGAAAGGCAACAAATTAAATACTAAAAGATGGATGATAATAATATATGTAAAAAATAAAAGAATTCTGATAACGACTGCCAGTGGCGGAACCAGTAATTGTTTTTAGGGGGGCCAACTTTTCTATCGTGTGACACATTAATGCAAAATAATAAAGGATTTCAAAATTAAAAAAACATAACTATATATAAAACTAGATCTCGATTATTTGCTACATAGACGTAAAAATAAAATTCTAAAAACACAAATTAATATACGTTTTAGATTTATGATGATAATGTTTCATGGAATAATATTCATCCATTATAATTTTTGTAATCAAATATTTAGAATTTATTTTTTTTCATAGAATCTGTCAAGTGATCTTTTAGAAGGCAATCTTTCATTCTAATGTGTACTCTAGTTTATTAAGTTTCATGTAAAATCTAGATATTTTCGTGTCATATTAAACATATAATGATATAATTGAGACCTTAAATAAAATTTTTCTTGCTCAATGAACTCGAAGATAAAACCTCTCAACTATTTTTCATATAGATCATCAACTTTAAATGATTTTTCTTGTAGTTTCACTTTGGATTCTATATTAAGAACCCTAATTTAAAAATTTAAAAAAAAAAAAAAAAAAAAACCTTTGGGATTCATATTAATAAATTTATTATTTCTTCTAAACTTAGTTTAAATTAATCTTAGTGAGGCTACATCCTTGAAAATAGATAATATATCAAAATTTTGGGACTATAGGAAAAAAATTGGAGAGACTAGATATATTGAAATTTTAGAAAATTCTAGAGAGCATATGCGGATTATATATATATTTTATGTTTTGGGGGGTGGGGGGGGATGGCCCCCCCTAAGCCCAACGTGGGTCCGCTACTAACGATTGCTATATACCGCATACCAACATATGTGGCCCATAAGTGTCATGCAGAAAGTCACAAATGAAGATGAAAAACATGAGCCAAACAAGAATTTAAAATTATTAGCTGCACCTTAATCTTTTGAGATAACCATAGACCAACATCTAGTAATAGCCTGTTTCCTGATGCATCTTTCTCATCAATTGGATGCAACTCCCGAGCAAGATAATCCTGCCCTGCTCCTTCTGCTAACACAATAACTATATGTCCATTTTCTTTAAGTCGCTCTTCAACAAATTCAAAAAGTCCACCCCGACCCTCAAAATAGAATGGGGATTCTGGAATCAAACAACAATCCTGTTACATCCCATAGCCTACCATTAGTCTTGCAAACCATTTATACCATGAAAGCAAAACACAACCACCATATAATTTGCTTACCTTTCAATAAGTAGAGAAAAACTATATTGAATAAATGGCAAAGAAATATGTTATAAAGAGATAAAAGTGGAAGTAAGCTCTAACTAGTCAAAAATGCCACCACCTCTTAAACAGGAAATGAGCCCACAACATAAAATGCTGTACTAATTAAAGGTTGACCAAGTTGGGTCTCCTCTATTTGATTATTTCCACAAACTTGAATGAAGATGCAACCACTTATTTACATAAGCTACAACTATCCCCCCCCCCCCCAGCGGCAACACAAAAAAAAAATTCCAATTGTAACAATTATTGCCAGTTATTTCAGTAGGGTGAAACAGGAAATCAAGAAAAGAAAAGCAAATGTAAGAGAGCAAAAAATGAAAAATTTGCTTCACCTCATTGATTCACATTCATAGAAAAAATTTAGTTTTGATGGTTAAAGGTGAGATAACCCAAGTCAACAAAGCCAATAAATCTTTTTTTGTCAAATCGGATCAATATCTTAACCTTGTGTTCTCAGCGAAGTTTATCATCAGTAGATGTTATTTCCTCAATAATTGCTTCAGGTGTAATCGTCTTCGTCTTCTTCTTTCTTTCTTTTTATAAGTACTTCAGATTCATTCATCTCTTAACATGATGCATTTAAATAGCAATAAAGCGTTATGTAGCAACCCTTAAGATCAAAAGGTATATGATCATTCGCTTTGTGGTGGGACTAGGGTTTTACCACGTCTCGACTTGCCAAAGTTGCATACATGGCAATGAAACCTGCAAAGAGAATTTCCGTCAAGCTTTATGGCAAGAATATATAAGTAGGACTGCTCCCTCTCTCTCAGATCAGAAGAAAGGAGGAAACAATATAACACTTGCCGTCCTATAAATTGCCACAGATCACATCAAGTCTGACCAAACTTACCACTGTATCTGCCCATAAGCTTAACTATTCCAACTCCATTTTCCACACTTTCGACCTCCACATGTGCAGCATTAATGGCTCTCTGAGCTTCTTCAACAGCAGTGTCAAAACCAAAAGATTTGTCTATGACCTAAAGAAAAACATGCAAAATTATGACACTTGATTGTAAAGAAGAAAACCAAATCCATTTTTTTTCTTCCCTTTTTTAGGGCATCCCAGTTAGGAGAAACCCATCTTCTTATATAGACCATCCTACTTTCAACTGGGTGTTGCATAAAGGTACCAAAAAAATAGATCAAACCCGTAATGTGTGTGTGTCGGTGTGTTTCTTTACAAGCACACCAAAGTGACTCACTGTGTTGAAGTGACTCACCGTGTTGTGTTTTGGGTTATGAAAAATCTGTGTGTAGCTCCTAGTTCTAGAGACCCGAAAAATGGAAGGAGGAAAAAAAGGAAAAGAAATTCCATTGTGGAAATAATGCTATGGGATCCACAGAGAAGTTGCTTGTGAACTGCTTTTTCTTTTCAATAAGATTCAGAGAAACTGAGATTAAATGGAACTAGAGAAGATTTAGCCAATAAATATGAAAAGGCTAGAATGCAAAGAGAAATTTTAGTAGACATTGAAGGTTTCATTCTCTTCTTCCAATCCATTTTCTCGTGAGTCAAAAGGATATCCAAGGATCAATTCACCATTAACAGTAACTTGTTCTTTGGGTACACCAATAACAGAAAATACCTTCAAATAATTATGGCCACAGGATATAGAGAATTTAAAAGAAAAATCTATATAACCCATTCATTTAATGGAACCATTTAAATTGGAACTCTAGATCTATGGCTTCAGCTATTCATTTGACATCGTTGTTGGTGAGTAGCAGAAGATATAATTACCCAAATAAGGTTTGGTCAAAATAACTTACAGCAATATCATTATCAATTGTCTTTGGAATCCCAGCAACTGCCACTTGAAGGCCACGTTTCTCAACTTCCTAGATAAAAATTTGTTCATGTTATACATCAGACGCTGAACACATCTAGATTGACAAGCA
Organism: Carya illinoinensis; assembly: GCF_018687715.1. Classification (NCBI taxonomy): domain Eukaryota; kingdom Viridiplantae; phylum Streptophyta; class Magnoliopsida; order Fagales; family Juglandaceae; genus Carya; species Carya illinoinensis. The sequence goes on from NC_056758.1 coordinate 38,950,760, forward strand.
GCAGAAGTATATAAGCAAATCATGTTATAAAAACAAATCACCTTGAAAATTAGATCTGCTCCCTTCTGGGTTCCATCACCACCAATAATGTACACCTACAGCCCCAAAAGAGATCACAATTTTCATATCAAACTCCTTTATTATTGGGTATTTTTTTCCAATCCATCAATAACTCAAGCATCCCAGGTAGTCAGGAAAAAATATCATATGTCCACCTGATTTATTCCCCGGTCCTCAATGTTATCAACTATCTTATTGGTATCATGGCCTCCTCGTGAAGTTTGAAGGAAGGTGCCGCCGCGCTTATGGATATCATTGACAAGTTTAGGTGTCAAACTCACAGTATTCTTAGAGTAAAAGCCTCTGTATCCTCCCTGATTCAACAGTACCAAGGGAAGGCAGATAATTGTTAACTGCTAATACAGAAAATGGTGAAAGGTGATTATCATGAATGCAATTCATAAAACCGACTCCACTGTTTTGTCTACTTTCAATTTATCACCACTCGAATGAACCAAACAAGTTAATATCATTCTTTCACAAAGGTCAACCCCGGCCATCAGGGGAACACATCAAAGCAATTGATTCGAAGAAACATGGGTTATCAAGCAACTGCAAATTGAAATCTACTAATGGTATCTTTTTTCTTCTTCTTCAATTCCGCACCCCCTACCCTTCATCTTTTTATTTCACAATTATACCAAAATTTATTGTCCCTATTGACAAATAAGTAAAATTACTCAAGTAGCTGATCCATCAAACCAGCTGATCAAGTAAAGCAACAACCATAATTTCAAGCACCGGCTCCCCTACTCTAGTAAACCTAGGAGTCCATTCACTTATGTCAGACCAAGCAGGGCAGTCATCTAAGTCTAAGTCAGAAAGGAGCCCGAGCCAATTGGGTAGAGTTCCAACGAATTGGACCAAGAGACAGAAACAAAGGGGAAAAAAAACCTATAACTAAAAGATAATAATGTGAAAGGCAGCTCTAGGACTAGAGCTAGGTCTTGACACTACAAATAGTGAGAAAATATCATGTGTTTACTTGGCCCAAAAAAAGTGTTATGCGGAAATTAAGTTTTAAAAAAGTAACAATTACTCAACTGGGTAATTTAATCTACATTAATCTCACCTCAATCCCAAGTATGTCATCAACTCCATACATGTAGTTCAAGCCATATACTAGCTCTCGAATCACTGTATTGATCCCCGGGCATAAACCCCCACATGTCACTATGCAAGCACGCACTTCTTCTGACTTGAAATAAACCTAACATTAGACAAACCCCTTATCAGCTTTGTTTGTGATCCCACTACAGATATGAAAAGAGAAAATACCTTTTCTCGAGGACCTGCACGCCGAAAATGTACTCCTCTCGGACTATCTTTTTGAACGACAATCTGGAGGCAGTTTCATATTAACTTGCTAACTATCACAAAAAAGTTGGAAATGTAAACATGAAATATCGCTAGTTTTACAGTAATATTTCTATTATTCACCCTTTTCTTTTGTATGAGAAAATGCGGCGCTTACATTTTCTGCGACTGCATCTTCAGGGGTTACAAAAGTTTGCCTGAAAAAACAAAAAAATCACAACGTATAAAGGCCAAAGAACAAAGAGGATCGTTAACTTAAACAGTAACACAAAGTAGCAGAGAACTCCATGTAGAAGTAAAATTACCTGACGATCGAATAAGCTTTGCTGTTTTGCAATGGATTCGGATAGGACTTGAAAGATATAAATAAACATAGCTTGAATCAGAAATAAATAAACAAATATATTTTTATTAAAGTTGGAAAGAAACAACGAACAACGGAATCTAACAGGCGGACGAAAATAAGAATACAAATCACGTATTACACAAACTTTTTTTTTTGTAAAGAACATTAAAATACACATAAATTTCAGATTAGGTAAAGCAAAAGAAAATGAATAAAAAGAAGAAGAAGAAGCCCCGCTATTAAAAAATTGTGAGAATTACAGGAGAGAGTTACCAGCAAACCGGGGAGGAAATCGGTCAAGTGAGGGACGTCTTCGAGAACAAAGCCGTCGCCAGCAGTTCCATTGGAGGATTGAGCCTTTATGCGGCAGTTTTGGCGCGAAATCAGCGGGTTCCGGAAGAAGTTTCTGGATTTCTTGGAATTGAAGTTGGGGAAATTTGGGCGTGGCGGAGAGGCGTGAGATTTGAAGGGAATTGAAGATGGAAGAAGTAAAAGATCCATTGAAAACCCGAGAGAATTGATCTTTGCGATCGCTTGAACACCAAAAGCAAGGAGGAAGGGGTCGTTGTAATATGGTTGGATTCCAGTCAAGAGTGCACAATAGACTTGACTTGTCTAAACTGGTTTTTTTGTACTTCTCCTTTCTTTTTACCGTTGGTGACCGACCCCTGTACATTTTTCTGATCCGCGGGAGATACGTTTTGTTGGGCAATCTGAATCGGATTTGAAACCAAGATCTTGATATTCGAGTTCTAAGATCTTGAGAACAATAAATAAAGAGTTTTGTTATGTATAAATACAATCGCGTATTAATTTATGTATTAATATTAATTTATTTATATTTAAAATTTTAATTAATACTGTTTTCAATAAAATCTACTTTTTGAACAATCACATTATATTAATGTATAGATTAATACACAATTATACTTGCAACAATATTTTTCCATAAATAATTACAAACCCTATAATATCCGTTTCCGCTTTTATTCCTATGTTCTTGTAGTTCATAGCTGCACTTGTCGTTGTCCAGGATATTGAGATTGGTTGGTGGGATAAGACAAAATTTTCAATTATCTTATTCTTATAATTTTTTTAAATTTTTATATAAATTATAATAAAAATTCTACATTTTCAAATCTCTATTTAATTGTTTTAAATCTCAATTTATCATTTTATGAACATGACTGTGAGAGATCAAGCGGTTGGATCTGTTGAATAAGTATCCGGCCGTTGATTCCACAACGCTGATATCTATATTAATTTCGTAATGGTGATAATGTGCCTGAATAATTTTGGAGTCAAACTCCTTTTGCATTCATACATGGAGACAACAAGGATTCTTCGATCAACTCATGTATTTGCCCTCATAATTAATTCAAATTCAGACCTTGCTCCAACATTAATTGAGCAAGTTAGATCCAATCTACTTCACTTCAAGTCTGTTTGATACCCTACAAAATAACGGGCATGTATCCCCAGAAGTATGGGAACAAAAGTTACTACAAGCGTTGTTAGAGTAGAATTGACCAATATATATGTATATATAATGTACCGTTTGTGTTTATTGGGAGCGTTTGTACAAATACATTAGAAGGATACCAAGAAAACAAAATTTCTTTTAACTGCTTGCATAGTCACAATTTATGCGAGACCATGCCGTGTGTTGAGAGCATCAATCCCTTCAACCTACAACCAACGGAACTTCAGAGAGAGAGAGAGAGAAAAATTAAAAATTAAAATTAAAATTAAAAAATAAATAAATAAATTAGTGTGGCAGAAATTTGTGATTCTTGGCAGCACATCTCCTGTAGTTTACCTTAAGGAAGCTTGCGGCCCCGTCTGTGGTGTGTATACATCTAGGAATCAGGCTTCTAGGTGAGAAAATGATCGATCATATGCTGTATAACATCTGCACCTTCTATATGCATGCTTTGGTCTTTGACCTGTAAAATGCGAAGGATGGGAATTTGCTCCTTTAGAAGGATGACAGTATGTCACGGTTCTTTATGAAGTTTTCAGTGAAACCACATTGATTCATAAACACCTCATCAGAAATTACGTTTTGTGTGTGTGAGACCTCGTTGCAAAATCAGTCCATCAAGAAGTAACAATACTATCGAAACAGCAGAACATTTGTTCAGAGCACCGATGAGAATTTTTTTTTTTTTTTTTTGGGGCGGGGGGTACATGTAGATGAACTCAGGATTGAATTCCCGATGCTTCAAAAGAACTCACATCTTGGTTGCAAACGAACAGACATACCTACACATTCACACATACCCACATAAACTGAATATGCTCGCGGTCTGTGTTTGTTTGGGTGCATGCGTACTGGAGAGAGAGAGAGAGAGAGAGAGAGAGAGAGAGAGAGAGAGAGCTACCTGAATAACACTATGAGCAGCAAACCTCTGTCTGCAGCTGTGAAAGCTAACATCTACTTTGTCCCATGAAACACGAGATAGGCCGGTCACCAGTTCCTCTGCACAATGTAAGACTGAGAAAACATTGAAAGAAATTGATAGCATCCAACAGAGTGAGGAAACAATGATGTAACCAGAAAAGGAGCAAACACCTTAGCCTTGTACAACCTAATGTGTTTTCATGCATAAAATGGGGTAATCTCCCCTCCCCCCATGAAACAGGATCATAGTAGCATCTTTTCTAAATTAAACTAGCATCAGATCCAAACACATGCATCGGATTTTGGGTAGTCCACAAATTTACAGGACACAATCTTAATTCTTAGATCCGGACTACATTTAGTGGCTGACCAGGGTTAATGCACTGTAACACATTTATAAATATCCGTGAAGTCCCCTAGGAAATGAAGCTCCAATATGTATATTTTTTTATAGGTAAAAAGAAGTTTTATTGATCCATGTAAATAGGCAAAGCCCAAGTATATAGGCAGTATACAAGAAAGAGCCTAATTACAAAACTACGACTACTGATAGTAGCATACAAATCATTTAGACTCGTTCCATCCCATACAATAGAAGAGGCCCAAAGCACCAAAATATGAAAGAAAAAGTCCCTAAAACAGTCCGGGGAGCATTCCCTATTCTCAAAACAGCGGCTATTTCTTTCGTTCCATGTGCACCACATTAAACATAAAGGTACCATCTTCCATACTGCAGCGATCTGACGATTGCCCATAATCCCTCGCCAACAAGATAATAGATCTATCACCCTCTTAGGCATGACCCAAGGAATACCAAATCTCAAGAAGATTGCATCCCACAATACCTTAACTACTTCAAAATGAAGAAGAAGGCGATCTGCTGATTCACCATTATGTTTGCACATATAGCACCAATCTATTATGTAGAGTCCACGCTTTCTTAACTTGACGATTGTTAAGATTTTACCATGGGAGGCCACCCACCCAAAGAAAGCAACTTTGACGGGAACATTGCTCCTCCAAATGCTCTTCCAAGGGAAGTCATTGAAGGAGTGGATCAACAAGGCTTTGTGATATGAACAGACTGAAAATTTCTTGTTCCCTGTGCAGGTCCAAAGTAATCTATCCTCCCTTTCGGCCATTAACTTCAGCGCATATAACACTCTGTAGAAATTAGTGATTTCTCCCATCTCCCAATCCTATATAGCCCTAGTGAATCTCACAGACCAAGTAATGGAATCAAAATTATTGCACATATTATCAGTCACGGAAGAGCCTTGATCCAACGCAATCCTATACAGAGAGGGGAAAGCATTTTTCAAAACCACATCCCTGCACCAAATATCATGCCAAAATTTGATCCTCATGACCCTTCCCACCTCAAACCCATAGTTGCCGAGAAAATCATCCCAACCCTTATGGATAAGTTTTCAAACTCCCACGCCATAAGCCCAATGGCTTCATTAGAACACCAACCTCCCCATACACTCCCATATTTGATCTCTAAAATATTTCTCCAAAGAGCATCTCTCTCAAGGTGAAAACGACATAACCATTTACCAAGAAGTGCCTTGTTGAAGGTTCTCAAATTTCTTAAGCCTAACCCACCACAAGACAATAGGGTGCATACTCTATCCCATTTGATAAAATGGAATTTCTTTGTATCCTCTAGCCCTCCCCATAAGAAATTACGAAAAATCTTTTACAGTCTATTCGACACCCCTGCAGGCACTGGAAATAAGAAAAGAAAATACGTTGGGAGATTGGATAACGTACTCATAATAAGTGTGATTCTCTCGCCCTTAGACAAGTAAATTCTCTTCCATCCTGCCAGTTTGCCTTCAATTTTCTCAACAATCCCTTCCCACATTACCTTAGAATTACGAGGGGCTCCCAATGGAAGTCCAAAGTACTTCATTGGCAAGGATGTGACCTTGCATTCCAAGATGGCAGCCACCTCCCCTAAGTTGTTGACCGGGCCAAAAAGGACTACTTCCGACTTTAATAAGTTCACCTTAAGGCCAGATACAGCTTCAAAGCAAAGTAGAAGTGCTCTGAGGGAGCGAATTTGATCCAGATCGGGGTCACAAAGAATGAACGTATCATTGGCGAAAAAAAGATGGGAAACCGTCAAGCTTCCATGAATAGAACCACCCACCGAGTAACCTGAGATGAAACCCATATCCACCGCCCTTTCCATCATTCTGCTTAACACTTCCATGACAAGAATAAATAAGAGTGGAGATAATGGATCCCCTTGTCTCAATCCCCGAGAGATGTTGAAGAAACCTTCAGGAGTGCCATTGACCAAAACAAAGATTTGACATTTGTAATACAGTGGTTGATCCACTGACACCATCTTGCCCTAAAGCCATACCTACCAAGAATATACAACAAAAAGTCCCAGTTCACATGATCAAATGCATTTTCCATATCCAGTTTACACAATATACCTGGAATACCAACTCTGACTCTGTTCTCTAGACATTTGTTAGCAATGAGGACCGAGTCTAGTATTTGCCTTCCTTTCACAAAGGCATTTTGTGACTTCGAGATGATCTTCCCCATGACCTTGCTCAACCGCTTCACTAATACTTTAAAGATAATCTTGTAAACCCCACTTATCAAACTTATGGGCTGGAAATCATTCAATTCCACTGACCTTGCCCTCTTGGGAATAAGTGCGATGAAAGAGACATTAAAGCTCTTCTCAAAATTTCATAAAAAAATGAAATTCCAAAAAAACCTTCATTTATGTCCTCTTTAACAATGTCCCAACAAGTGTGAAAAAAAACCATTGGAAAGCCACCTGGTCCCATGGCTTTATCTTTGTTCATACTTTTTAACACACCAAACACCTCTTCTTCTTCGAAAGGCCTCTCCAACCAAGCCGCGCTTGTGTGGTTGATGGAATCGATAGCTAGTCCATCCATCTTGGGCCTCCAAAAGTATTGCTCTGTCAAAAGCTTATCGTAGGAATGGACAATATGGTCCTTAATAGCGTCTCTGTCCGATATAACCCTGCCCTCCTCATAGAGGACCTCTATGGCGTTGTTCCTTCTATGGGAGTTTGCGACTCTGAAAAAACTTTGTGCTCCTATCCCCTTCCTTCAACCAACGCGCCTGTGATTTTTGCCTCCACGAGATCTCCTCCATAAGGGAAATTTTTTCCAGCTCAACGACTACAGTCAGTCTTCTTGTCCGATCCTCAATTGATAACACCCTTTCCACTTCTCTCTCATCAAGTTGCTACAACTCCATAAAAAGTTTGTCCCGCTGGTCATTGATGTTCCCAATGACTTCCAAATTCCATTTTTTGAGATCATTCTTCAACGCTTTAAGCTTCCTTGCTAGAATAAAACTAAGAGTGCCTGAGAGCTGATAGGAGGCCCACCACGAGCGGACTTTTTCGACGAACCCATCCACCTTTAACCACATGCTCTCAAACTTAAAGTATCTCCATCCCTCCTGAAGACTGCCACAATCTAGCAATAAGGAAAAATGATCCGAGCAAAGCCAAGCAAGCCATTTTTTACACAAATTGGGAAAGTGAATCTCCTAGGAAGGAGCGACAACGAACCTATCTAGCCTCGACCAGGCCCTTCTGTTTGACCAAGTGAAGTCTCCCCCTGCCAAAGGAAGATCCACCAAGCCTAACTCAAATAGAAGGGCTAAGAAATCAGTCATAGCTGAGCCCATGCTAGAAGCCCCTAACCGCTCGCTCGGAAACCAAGTGATATTGAAATCTCCCCCGATACACCATGGAATATCCTACCAACTACATAACCCAGCTATCTCGTCCCAAAGAAGTTTTCTGCTACTGTCATCATTTGGCCCGTAAACTCTTGCAAACCTCCAAACAAAGTCATCATCCACATTCAAGAAAGAACATGCTAATGAAAATTCCCCGACGTAATCCTCCACAAAGTTAACTGCTCTCTTGTCCCACATTACGAGGATACCCCCTGAAGCACCCTTAGAGGCAAGGGTGGTTCATCCTGCATAAGAGCAATTCCACAAACTTCTGATGATGTGCCTGTCAATAAACTTTAATTTTGTCTCCTGCAAACAGATGACATCCGCTTTCCAATCCCGTAATAAGTTCTTCACTTTAAGGCGCTTGTTTGGGTCCAATATTTATACATGGAGAAGGTGTACATGATCACATGAGAGGGTATAGAAATAGATTTTGTGTAGTTATACCTTCAGCTGTAAAGGTTTTTAAATAATCGCAACAAACATTCTTCATTTTATCCTCATGTGAGGACCATATAAGTTGTTCAACAAGTGTTCACACTCACTCTATCCAATATTTTTTTTATTGGCACTAGGTGTCTAGGACAAAGTCCCGACTAATCCCAGGGGTGCACAAGCTCACAGCACCATATCCAATCCTCCGAATCTCACTAATGCCCCCATGAACATAGACCTTGGCTGTCCAACTATTAAGCCAAAGATGAAGGTGCCCAAACAACACCATATTTTCTCATCAAAATTCAATGTACAATATACAAGACAAAGAAGTCATTAGAAATTCAAAAATTAAATTATATCAAACAGTCTCATTAAATTTAATACTTACACTAGTGTTTCTACGCATGACTCAGCAAAAAAGTTTCGCTGCTACTTTTCAGCTCTGTCAAAAAGATCCTAACTTAAAATTAAGTTATCTGCACATTTATAACTTGCTAAAAACACAAGATATAAGAAAATAAAAGGTTGTATTCAACAAGATGCAAATAGATATCAACGGAAATAATAGTCAATAGCACATGGTCGGTTGAAAAGCAAGCCTATTAACAAAACTAGTGAACTAGTTACTAAAAAGTAATTAGTATAGAGAACAAGAACAGGAACTTTTTTCCCAGAGTGAACTCACAAACCTTCAAGCTTGTCAGAGCCATCATCTTCAATTGAAGTAGACTCACAGTGCTCATCATCATAAGCCTTGCAGTGTTCTTCATATACAACATGCGGATATTTTTCATTAAGAGTATCCTCCCACTGATAACCAAAAAATGGCTAAGTTATTAAATTACAATCAGAATATATAGCGTCTAGCCACAAAAACAAATTCAAATAGATAACAATACCTTTGGAAGATCACTATTACGCCTAATACATGATGTTCTCCAGCCCACGATATCTTAACAATGTTTCATAATGGAAAACAATGAAGATAAATAGACAGTTCATTTCGAGAAAGTCCATATTAGGTTAGAGGGGAAAAAGTACTTGTGACCATGAAAACAGGATACGGTCATAGCCCACATTTGAATAAGCAACCCGATGCCTGAATGCACGCAATGCAGACCTGCATGATAAGTTTGTTTTCCGTCCTATTAAGTACATACTTAGATCAACTGATGGGGCATCTCATTAAACTTGGTATCATTCAAGATATCAGTATCATAAAATGGATGCAAGTAGCATACATGAAATAACAGTCACCATAATCTTCTATCATGCGTTTAAGCAACGGAGGCTTTCCTTCATCATCATCATTCATAAAAAGATGTTGACCTGTTCTCCTAAATATCAAATGAATAACCAAACTTGCAAGTTTCTCAATAGCAGTTACACCGAAAAGAAATGGTACCTGCAAAAGTTAGTTTTTTAAACGACAATAAATTGGTCAAATCAATCTCAGAGACCAAAAATTGACAATAAGGAATATCAACACAGCTGTAACAGCATCCAACAAAAAATGGATGCTCCCATTCACGAACCAATTATTGTAAAATCTTGTGCTTATGCTGCCAAGTGGATCGTATTTACATCTTGTGTACTTGGGTAATGCCTTTATTGGGCTATTTTATAAAGACTTCAACTTATATAAAAAAGAAAGCATTATTGAAGATGTGTAGTAAATTAAAACTTCACTATTTTAGTTTTTCTCCTTCAGAGATCCTTTAATTCTATGTAGTGCATCGAGCCCCTCACGTCCTCTCGCAGGAGAGACAATACGGAAGAGACGTGTAGGACAAGTTGAGGGAGATGCAGGAGCAGTTGGTGAATTTGCAGAGGGAGATCGTGAAGGTGGTGATATGTGTCGGGGCTTATAAGGAAAATGATCGAATGGTGCGTTTTGGGGGAGGAAATGGTAAGTTTAAGGGGCTTTCAAAGTCTTCATAAAGTGGGCTGGGCCACCAGGCCCGTGGGGCCTCAAATGGCTTTAATAACATACAATACGGGCTAGGCCCAAGTAAGCCCAGATCTCAAGTGACCAGGAAAGAATGGAGGGCTCGGTCAGGCACTGAACCGGGGCCCTCGTAGACGCAGGTGCTACCGGCGTGTCACCTGAGGGTGGTGGACACGCCGGAATCTTCATCGGGCCGGCTACAGAAGACGCCGGAAAAGGTGGTGGTGGCGTCGGAATCTGGTTTGGTAGCGCAGGAGAGGCCAATAGAGTTGGTTGAGATCCTCCCTCCTCCACCGTGCGTCAATCCTCCTCCAAGAAATGGACAGAAAACGCCGACGGAGTGCAGGGGGGGTGATAATGGTCCGGCGAGGCTATCTGAGATGCACAGTGAGGTTACGTTGGTGGGTAACAGTGGGGATGACACGGTGATGTTCTCTGAGATTCATGGAATGGGGGAGTTGGTGAGTATCAGCGAGCAGAATCCTTTTTTGGGTGTAGATGAAGCTGTTAGTGATGATTTATTCCTCTCAGATGAGGAGAACCAGATAGGGGAAGTGGGCTTCGTAGTTGGAGATGAAAACTCAGAGGAACAGATGGAATTTAGAATACAGAACCCGATACCATTGAACTGTTTGTTTCCAGATCAGTCAAATGCCTCAGATTGGGTGTTCAACACAGTGAAGGATACGAGGAGCAATTCATGGCCTTACTCACTGCCATTGAAGCGAGTCATCAACAACATAGGAAATCAGACTCAAAGAAACAGCGGGAACAGGTTAACCTGGTCCATGAACTCTGAAAGTAGTAATAGCAGGGATAGATCAAAGGGGAAGAGCGTGGTCTATTCCAAATGAAGCCAAAAATTGTCTCGTGGAATGTTCGTGGTTTAAATGAGGGTAGTAAGCGTCTTCAAATAAGAAACTTGCTTCGAGAATGGAAGGCGGACATAGCGTGTTTACAGGAGACGAAGCTGAAAGTAATTACTACAAAAATGGTACAAAGCATTTGGAGTTGCGTACATGTGGATTGGGTATATTTGGCAGCTAATGGGGCCTCAGGAGGTGTATTGGTGATGTGGGAGCAAAGAGTGGTTGAGAAACGGGAGGAATTCATTGGGTCATTCATGGTAGCATGCTCTTTTAGGAGTGTGTCAGATGCATTGTTGTGGGCTTTTGCAGGAGTTTATGGTCCTAATTTAGACTTTGATCGTAGACTGTTGTGGGATGAACTATGTGGAGTGCACAGTTGGTGGGATCTTCCGTGGTGTATTGGTGGGGATTTTAACGTAACAAGATTTCCCAGTGAGTGCTTTGGTAATAGAAGATTGCGACCTGCAATGTCAGATTTTTCAGAATGTATTTTCGAGTTGAACTTAGTGGATTTACCAATGGCGGGGGGTACATGTACGTGGGCAAATAATCAGACGTGGTCACGATTAGATCGCTTCTTAATATCCCCGGAGTGGGAAGCTCACTTTCCGGAGGTTTGGCAAAAGAGATTGACTCGACTGTGTTCAGACCATTGGCCTATTATGTTGGACAGTGGGGGGATCCAAAAAAGAAGCCGTTACTTTAAATTCGAAAACATGTAGTTGAAATCGGAAGTTTTTGTGGATAGGGTCCGAGTGTGGTGGTCTTCTTACCAGATACAGGGTACTCCTAGTTTCATTTTTGCGAGAAAATTGAAAGTTTTAAAACAAGATTTGAAGATTTGGAATAGTCAGTCGTTTGGTAACATAGGAGAACACAAGAAATGTAAGTTAAGGGAAATTCAGGAACTGGACAGGCTTCAAGAGTCCAGATTGTTATCTCAGGAGGAATCAGATCAAAAGTTAGTGCTGATGGCAGCTCTTGAGAGGACCATTTTATTAGAAGAAATTTCATGGCGCCAAAAGTCTAGAGCTTTATGGTTGAAGGAAGGAGATCGAAGCACTAAGTTTTTTCACAGGGTAGCCAATTCTCATAAGAGATTTAATAATATTGAGATGCTGAAGATTGATGGGGCTAACTGCAACAATGAGCTTGTGATTAATAATCATGTAGTTGATTTCTTCAAACAGCTACTAACCGAGCAGGAAAGGTGGCGGCCCCGGCCTGATGGTTTGCTTTTTGATGCAATTGAGCCAATGGAGGGTATCCGATTGGAGAGGCCTTTTGAGGAGGCCGAGGTTTTTGATGTGGTGAGAAAGATGAATAAAGACAAAGCCCCGGGTCCTGACGGGTTTTCTATGGCTTTCTTTCAAACTTGTTGGGATGTGTTAAAGGTGGATCTCATGAAGGTGTTTCAGGAATTTCATTCGGTTGGAAAATTTGAGAAAAGCCTAAACGCCTCTTTTCTCGCTTTGATACCGAAGAAAGTTGGGACAGTGGAGATCAAGGAATTCCGACCCATTAGTCTGGTAAATGGGGTATACAAGATTATTTCTAAGGTACTGGCGAACCGACTTAGTGAGGTTGTGGGAAATATCATTTCGAAGCCCCAGAATGCTTTTGTAAAAGAGAGACAGATTCTAGATGCGGTCCTTATAGCAAATGAATGCCTGGATAGTAGATTAAAAGCTGGCCAAGATGGGATTATCTGTAAGTTAGACATGGAGAAGGCGTACGACCATGTTAATTGGGATTTCCTCATTTACCTCCTGGAGAGATGTGGTTTTGGAGAAAAATGGCGATCTTGGATCCGTTGGTGTATATCTACACTGAAATTTTCAGTGCTGATAAATGGAAATCCAACAGGTTTCTTCGACAGCACGCGAGGTTTAAGACAAGGAGATCCGTTGTCCCCGTTACTCTTTGTTATTGTGATGGAGGCTTTGAGTAGAATGATCTCAGCACTGGTAGCTAATGGGCGGGTGTCTGGTTTCCCGATTGGATCCCTGAATGGGGGTTCAATTAATATTTCTCACCTATTGTTTGCAGACGCACTCTAATATTTTGTGAGTCTGACCATAATCAAGCCCGAGTTTTGAAGACTCTTCTACTTTGCTTCGAAGCTACATCGGGTTTGAAAGTGAATTTGAACAAATCTGTGATGGTGCCCATTGGAGGAGTACAACACCTCAGACAGTTGGCGAATCTTTTGGGCTGTAAGATTGCCGCTCTTCCCTTGACATATATTGGTCTACCGTTGGGGGCAACCTCGCGAGCGGCTTCGGTGTGGGATACAGTGATTGAGAAGGTAGAACGCCGTCTTGCAGGTTGGAAGAGAATGTACCTGTCAAAAGGAGGTAGGACTATCCTGATAAAGAGTACACTTTCTAACCTACCAACTTACTACTTGTCCTTGTTCCCCATTCCTGCTAGTGTGGCACTCCGGATTGAGAAACTTCAACGGGATTTCTTGTGGGGTGGTATAGGCGAGGAATTTAAATTCCACCTAGTCAAGTGGAAGAAGGTATGTAGCCCTCTCTCTAGTGGTGGTTTGGGCATCAGAAATCTGAGAACCTTTAATCAGGCGTTACTTGAAAAATGGTTGTGGAGATTTCATAAAGAACCAGAAGCTCTATGGAAGGTGCTGATAGAGAGCAAATATGGGGGTTTATGGGGGGGTTGGTGTACCAATGAAGTGAGAGGGGCATACGGAGTGGGGTTGTGGAAACATATTAGAAGAGGGTGTGAGGTTTTCGGTGGCAGATGTCATGGTGATAACAGGAGGACACATCCAGTGGAACATCACTTTTAGTCGGGCAGCAAATGATTGGGAAATGGACAGCTATGCAGCCTTTTTCAGTATGTTGTACTCTTTCAAACCGAATAACCAGCATACCGACGTATTGTGGTGGATTCCTACAGATAAAGGAGTTTTCTCGGTTCGCTCGTATTATAAATCCCTGTCACATGAGCCCCCTGTTCAGTTCCCTTGGAAAAGGATTTGGAGACACAAGGCACCCCTCAAAGCAGTTTTTTTTGTGTGGACCGCTTCTCAGGGCAAGATCCTCACAACGGACAATTTGAGAAAACGGAGGGTGATTATCGCAGATTGGTGTTGTATGTGTAGCAAGGGGGGTGAATCGGTGGATCATCTTCTACTGCATTGTGACGTGGCCAATTGGTTATGGAACAAGGTTTTTAGTAGACTGGATTTGGGATGGGTTATGCCCGAGTCAATAGTGGCAGTTTTGGCTAGTTGGACAGATTTAAGAGGCAATCAAAGGATCAAGGCTGTATGGAAGATGATTCTTATATGCATCATGTGGTGTGTGTGGCAGGAGCGTAATGATCGGACCTTCGAGGACAAAGAGAGATCGAGGGAGGAACTAATAGCTTTCTTTTTTAGAACTCTTTGTACTTGGGCCACAACTGTTATTTTTAATGGGCCACTTCATGACAGCCTTGTATCTATACTCCCTACGTAGCTAGGGCATACTTTTGTACTTCATATGGCTTTTGTCTATTCTTTCATTAATACACTTGATTACTTATAAAAAAAAATATTCTATGTAGAAAAAAATAACTAACATTTATACCATATATGATCCTTTCCCTGACACTTCTAAAACATGAACATCAAAACGTCAATAATGGCAAAAAAATAATAATAAATAAAAAACACAAAGACATGCACACTTGTACACCAACACCAAAAACAAGTTACAAACTTTCCTCCATGTACAGATTCCATTTTGCTCATGGACTCCATGGTCCATGAAATCTGCCTGGGAAAGTCAAATTAATTACCCAAAGCAATGTTGAAACATATCCAATCTAGCTTCTAAAGTCGATCAATTTCTTGTCATAAACACGAAAGTAGTCATTCTTAGAGCTCTTTCCCACGGAATGCTCCTTTAAATTTTAAGATATAGTGCATAAAAATGAAAAACCCAAAAGTGGATATAAGCCACAACTATGCAATCCATAACCCCAGCCCAAAAAAAATAGAACCCACAGCCTGCCTCGCCAATCTTTAGAAAGACAAGTCTATTTTTAACTTTTCAAGAATGAACTTAAAACCGCGAACATGTCAAAAGGAAACATATCCAGGGTAACATTAAAGGTCAATCACCCCCCCCCCCCAAAAAAAAAATCCCCAAACAAGTCCACAATTACAATGGCAATTAACTGCATATTGAAAATGGACTATCACTTAAGGTTTGATAGCATATCGTACTTCAGTACATGCCTAGCAGAGGAGCTAATGACTTTTGAAGTTACAAAGTTTCTCAGATTTTCTGTTTATAAAAAAAATCTCAGCTTTCTCATTGATAAAAATCGACACCTTGAACAGTTAAAAAAAAAAACCATCATCCTGTGATCCAACTTTTCTAAACTATCAAAGGGAACCCCACCAAAACAAAACAAGGAATTATGCAATCTCCACAAATCCTTCCCCAGGCAGAGTAGTGAAACCATAATTTCCCCATCCCACCCGCAAGTTGGGATAGCACTGCAATAACAACAAATCTTATTTCCTGATAATACAAAACTTTTGAACAATTAACTTCAACGAAGTTAAAAATCATAACGAACAAATTTCTTACCAAATACAAACAGATATGGTACCTGCTTATGACCCCTTGAACCAAGATGAGGTGTAGCAGATGTGATGAAATTCATAGCCTCCAAGCCACCTATTGTACCCCTTGAATCCTCTTCAGATCTATTAGAAGATGAATACTCCAGATTTTCCCTCTTAGGTGGTCTGTACAATCTCCCAATAGCATATCTTGCCACAAGTCCTCCCACAGAATGTGCCACAAAGGAGATCTTTCGTAGATTTGGCTTTCTTTGGATGACTTCAATGACCTAGAAATGAAATGTTCTGTTAATGATGACATAAAACATAGTCAAAGCTTGCTGTCGGCTAAGTAAGCAGACTTTGTTAATTTCAAAATATCAGGTAGAACCATTCTATATCTGTAATTCTAACAATACTACCAACCTCCTCAGCTAATCGCTCTCCCATCACATCCACACCATCTAGAGTCAATTTAGACACATTTCGTTCACTGCCTGAAAAAACAAAGTTAACCAACTTAAGTAAAATATGAGCAAACATTTTTCAAGTCTGAAAGACATCTCGAAAAGCAAATCGCTTAAAATATCAATATTCTATCAATTTCATATGCATCAAGACAGTTCTGACTATCCGAATCAATAAAGGGGTGTGAAAAACCAGAAAGATCAAACTTTTGACAGGTCAAACAATTTGAAGCACTACATTAAGACCCAGTTCCATATTAATCAGAACAGTACTAAATTTAAAAGCCAATTCAGCAAGCCTCGAGAATAATCCAAGGACAAGAGGGAATCCGTGTCTGAACATGACCAATTTCAGTATACAGCAGTCCATGCTATTGCCTTTAGAACAATCTGATTACTAGCACCAATTACATATCTAACGATTGCAGTGACATGTTACTGAGATTCCATAATACAAAAAGATGATAAAGAAAAATAAGAACGTAAAATGGAGGAAAATGCAATTTTTCTAGGAAACAAGGGTGTGCGAAAGGATTTGAGACTTTGAGAGCCCAAGCAACAGCGGGGACTAAGCAATCTAGCATGCCGAACACCAAAATTTGGGAGGCGTAGGAAGGCAGGAGACAGGATGCACTAGGACTCAGAACTCTAGTATGCTGAAAAAATTATTATTATAACTTTTCTATTACTCCTCCATTCCAATTAGAAGCATGATACGAAAATACTTTTTAACTAAACCACGAAATGCTCCACAAGAGGACGGAAATTTTTTTTGTCCTTCAAATTGAAAGCATTATATATATATATATAAATATTGCTTACAATGAACAAACACTTTATCAGGGAGCACTTTAACAAACTGCTCTGCTGCAAACTTCCAATCTGTGGCACTTCACAAAAAAATATAAAACCCCTATCAGCAATCAACAAAACTGAGTTCCCAAATGAGAAGTGCATTTTTGTATAAGAAAAGATAAGAAGAAACAGAAAGTAAATGAATTCCAATTCAAAGAATCTCCGCTACATGATTTTCTTCCTCTGATTTAAAACCAGCACCTAAAGGAAGAGTAGAATGAGTATTCAATGGTTCTCTTCATAAACTTGAACACAAATATGTATTCCAGTCAAAGGCTTGAAAATATGGTCATCAAGCACTTATAAAAAAAATATGGTCATCAAGTTCATTTCCTCCCAATGTTTTTCTATATTCTTTTCTGAGTTTCCTCTTTCCATGCATTTTTTTACAAACAACCAGATTTATAATTCAAAGAGCAAGTCACTTTATACAGTTGTGCGGAGTCAGATTCGGGTATGCATTTAAATCATCGGCCCTAGTAACACAGCCCAAACTGACGGGTTTGGTTTTGCTTTTTCTTGGGTCAATAGGTTGGTTTGGCTTTTTGGATTTTCAGGAACCAACGGAACTGAAATTTAGATTGGATATGTTATATATTTAAAATAAAAATGATGTACATTTAAAATATCAATACTTGTTTTTTCTTTCTCATTTATTAGTAATCTAGTAAGAACAATGCTTTTAGTTTAAACGCTTAAAGATGTGAATAAATTATTAAAACAATATGATTGAAGGGCAATAGGAATAATTTTTTTGCTCAAAATAATCGACATTGTCACTGCCCTAATCGACAGACAAGAGTCAAGACCATTTCATACCAACCACTAGCAGGTATGTTTTGATTTTCTTCCTTCAGTGTGATCAATTCGATTCAGTACATATCCAAACCGATGATGGTGATTTGATTCAGTTCCCGACCATGTATAACTCGGGACCAAAAAAGTATTATAAAAAGAGCCAAATTGTATACAAAATGATCGTCAAGAAAAAAAGAAATAGCCAAAAACTTCGACTATTACGCAAACTTCTTTAGATTGTTAACGCATGTTCTAAATTATCAACTTGCTCCGAGAATAATGACGAAAACTTCACGCATTACAAAAGTCAAAATTGAAATTCCCTTCCAAAATGGACAAAAACAAAGAATATACGTTGAAGTGTCCAAAAATGACACGCAAAGTACATGTTTGATACTTGTATATATAAATATATGTATATATATATATAAAATGTCCAAAAATAACACGCAAAATAATACACAAAACATATATTTAGCAAAGTTAACCTTTAAATTCGAAGTTATAATTTAAAAATAAAAATAGAAACATAGCAAATCTTCTCAAATTCTGAGATTATTGGTTTCCAAAAAGTAACAGAATCAAGTACCAACATCAAAGGAAAAAATAGAAACAAAAGTGAAGGGGAAAAGACGGACCATTCACCATAAAGACTCCAAAAATATTTAAACGAATGGAAAAATAATTAAGCTACCGTCAAGCATAACCCCGTGCAATTCCAGCTCCTAAAAATGATACAAAACAAATCAAAAATAGAAAGAATCTGACCTGCCGAGGATTCCATTAACCAAGACAACGAGATGATCGGCGGAAGAAGAATCAGAGTCCTTACAGCTCCACGATTCGTGGCCTCCATTAACCGATTCTGAGGAGCACACTCCGTTCTCTACGGCGCCGTTTTCCATGGTAGAATCCACCGCTCAGCAAGCCTCAGCTAAAGTGCATTGACCGAGATCAATTATGAATCGATAGGGATTCAGCGATAGAACGAGGTAAATACGGGAGCCGTGTGGGGGTGCATGGAGATTCTCAAATCAGTGGGAGAAAGTGCGAGAAAGCGAGGAGAAACGAGATGGCTGTGAAAGGTAGGTGGGTGGGAACTGCAGAGAAAATATGAAAGGGACGGAGGCCTTGGAGCGAAGGGAACCATAGCGGGAGGGCCTATAAATGGTCTCTATAAATAATTACCACGTGGCGAGAGGTTAAGGAATTGAACTTTAGGTGAAGGCTTGGCTTAGATCCTACCAACGGTGTGCTGTGCTGTGCTGTATTTGGGCGGGGTTAATTAGTTGGCCACAACGTCACCGACAATTTATATAAAAATATTTTCTTTTTAATAATAAAGCTATTTAAAAAATATATATATAAAATTTATACATCCTAAAACTTATGTTGCTTTATTTATTAATTATTTAAAATTTATTTGATTTGTTTTGGTATGTTGATTTATTTTTTTTACTTCGGCCTGGTTTGCATTTCTATATATTCTAACCTCAGCTTATTTTAATATTTAAATATTATAAATATAAATATTTGTTATTTTTAATTTTTTATTTAATTATTATAATTTTTCCTAACTTCTAAACAAAATATAAAAAAAAAATTAATTTTTTTTTAAATTTCAAAACAAAAATTATATTAAAAATTAAAAAAATTCTAAACATAAGTCCACACACTACACTTTTTTTTTACCAAATGTTTGATATATGGATAATTAGTAGAAGAATTTAATTACTTTAAGAAGAGTAAACTTAAACAATTTTTAAAAAATAAAAAAATATATGGTTTGTGGTGTGTGGGTTTATATGTAACAAAACTCTAAAAATTCTATTATAACAATATTTTAATTTTATAATATTTTCATATAGCTTTTTTTTTTTTCCATTCTTTCCAAAATCTTATCAAAATCTTAAGTCAAATAATTTCATTATTATACACAAACTAATTCATTACTATTCACAAATCATCTCATCTAATCTCACTATCAAACTATGTCTTAATTTATTCGTTTTGTTCGTAAGTGATGATGATGGAATTAAGTAGTAATATACTTTAAGATTGATCGATATCCTTTTATAATTTTTAAGGGGACTTCACATTTATATAGGATATATAAAGTTAGGGGATGTTTGAAAATAATTTTGGTCTCCTCATTTAATTTCGTTCTCAAATATTATTAAAATATAAATATTTTCAAACTAATTATTACAACTTTCCCGAGCTTTTAAACAAAAAAACATTTCAACTTTTTTCAAATCTCAAAATAAAAATTATATTAAAAATTATATTCTAACAACATTTTAACTTTATAATATTTTTTATTTAATTTTTTCTCTCATTTTCTAAAACCCGTAAAACATTAAGTAAAACTATTTCACTACTATTCATAAACCATCTTATTATTATTTACAAAATTTTCATTAAAGTTTAAATTTCAAATCGAATCATGTAAAGTATTTTATTCTCAACTTGTCATTTTTGTGGATATCAAAGAGACAAGGATCAAATATGTAAATACTAAGAATAGTTGCGCTGCATTTGCATGAATTCATACAAATAAAAGTAAAGATTACTTTGATGCTAAATACGAATAGGCATCAAATCAAAACATGCGATCGGTCATAAATGCTAAACATATATATTATATTCCATCAAATAAAAATGAAAGTTCATTGCCTAACTCTTATAGCCAGTTTCACGTTTCTCGTGACATTTTTCTCCCTCAAGTGATGCTCTAAAAGATATGGGACTGTTGCAAAAATAGAACCATCTTATTTCCATTTGGTGGCCGGGATGCGATTTTGTGATCATATCAATAGATAGATGTAAAGCCAAAGTAGTACATAAATAATCTAATTAAAAAAATGGAATTAATAATGTTTTATATTCTATTCAATCCTGTTACATCTTGTAAACAACAATGTCTTGCGTATTGGTCGGACGCACGTAATTACTAAAAAAACAAAAACAAAAAAAGAGTCATGGACCCACGAGTGTGTATTATACGAGTCACCATAACTTTTATTTTATTTTTTCCATATTAATTACAGAATCTTGATAGTGTAGCATGGTTCATAAGCTCTTATCAAAACCTAATTGAAAGCCGACCATCCGATTAAATTCATCAAAATCTAGCCATTATGTGGCATAAATATAAATGGAATGAGAAATAAAATTAAAATACACCAATCTAGGGAATTACTTTCCTTGTACATCATTGGTTTAACATAAATGAAATTAAAGTCGATAAGAAGCGCGTACAGCCAATCAATATGCCTCCTTTTGTTCTTTCAGAAACGTAAGAATCGAGGCGGTGGCCGACCCATGATTAGATTTCCCATTTTCTATCCAATAATTAAGCCTTCACTGGAAAAACAAGTCGTGCATGCACTACCATATTCACAAAATTATTATCATCTGTTTTGTTTTGTATGTCGGGGTTTCATAATTGAATGGATAATGCAGTAACCGGCTGGAAAACGACAGAGTGAGATGCAGACACTCCAGAATATAATATATGTAGTGTCCATATTCCCATAATTATTGACCAAAATTTTGTCGGTTCATTGTGTTATCCGCTTATAATGTATGGCACAGCATCAGCTTAGGCCCAGCTAGAATTGGACCCGCTGGATCATTGCCACGTGTCTGATATCCCTAGTAATGGGACAGTGACACTCAGTTTAGTTCTCTTGGTACAGCAGGGCGGCTTGGGCGCGTCGAATGATGCGATGGACTATGTACTAGATTTAAGGGATTAGAGTTGATTTTTAACATTAGGATAACCAAAAAAAAAAAACTAAATTATTATAGATTGTAGCATCCCAAATTGTACATCGTTTGGCCATTTCATCAGTGTAAAATAATCGCACGTCAATCCAGGTTGTATAAATCCTCGAAGAGCATGCAAATGCCACCAACACATCCCAGAGTCTACCAGACTTGGAGGAGTAGAAGAAAGGTTATATCTAGATGTTAGGAGTATTTCAGGTGTGTAAATAGTAATAAAATAATTTTTTAATAATAATAAAATAATAATGAATAATTTATGAATCGAAGTGAAGTAGTCTGAGAATAGTTATATTACTCTGGATAAATATGCCACAGAGAGTGGCAATGTGCTAGTGACACTAAACATAAAGAACCAACAGATAAAGATCCGATATATAATACAGGGATGGTTACAGTACTCCCGACAAAGTGTGTCATTATAATCCCAATTACATAACAACAAATACATCTACACTCCCATCGACGCAACAACAAGAAAGGCACCACTAGTCGAAGTAAAGTCATAGCAGCAACTACAAGACTGTCAGTATGTTTCCTACCACACATAGAAAGCCCCCAAACTGGGTATGTTAGCATGCAGAGAGAGGGGGAGAGAGAGAGAGAGAGAGAGAGAGAGAGAGAGAGAGAGAGAGATCAGAATAGCTCAACTGATGGAAGGTGCCCGAGTCATCTATACCAGAGGAAGAAACAAACCTCACTCGTCGGAACCATATTCATCACTAGATTCTGGCAGTGCAGGCACAGCAGCACAGCAGAATGACTCCTTATCCTTGAGGAGAAGACAGCTACCATCTGAATTCCATTTCAGGTCGACTATGGTATACTGCTGTAGCGGGACATTGACACAGTAAGCCCCAGAAGGGTTCCACATGTACAAGTGAGGGCTTCCAGTGCAAAGAACGAGTCGTGTGCATGTCGGATCCCAAGCTGCTGCTCTTATAGGGTCTTTCTGCACTAAGATAGCAGCAAGTTCGAGGTGGCGAATGTCCCATATCCAGAGAGCAGTTGGCATGCTATCATTGCGAGTACAGATATACTGGCTATCGCTGCTCCACGACATAAGACCTGCAACAAAAAACTTGGGCTTAAGCCAAATTGTTCATACTGTCTATTGAACCTTCATACAGGGCCAACAGATTTACATCACTGTTAAACCATATCCAGACTTGATATTTTAGGCAGGAAGTTTCACTAGACAGTTCTGCCTACAAGTTGCTTATATCTTAATACATCTTAAAAATAAACAAAGAACCGATTAATCCTTGATGAAAAAATAAATGACCCACTTATTGGCAGAGAAAACTGGTTATCAACATCCCTTCCGGATAGCAGAAAGTACTACCCACTGCTGGCAGGAAATTCCAATGCTACTCCCATTGCTTTTCAGTTGACTGCTTGTAACGCTACATGTTTCAACCAGTCAGCCAATTGTTATCTTGTTGGACAACCAGTCAGCCACTGTCTATTTTGGTTATCTGGGTTTGAACCCTAGGCTATGGAGACCGTTTGCTCAAGTTCTGTACTGCAATAATGTGCTTTTCAAACAAAAACCTCAAAATTGCATCCCAGAATCTGGAACCCCAAAACTCTGAAAGTCCATCACTAACAACCATAGTGCCAAAGAATCTTCCAATGTCAACTTTCACTAAAATTGCATATGGGAATATTCATCTTAATTCACAGACACATTTTTTAAATATATTTATGAGATTACTGTTTGAACACAGTCAACCTGATTTACAACACTCTCCTAACACTGTATCCTCAGATTTGATACTACTGCATCAAATGAATATCATAAAAAACTGCATTTATTTCAACTATATAATAAACAAGGAAGAAGGCGCTTACCAATTCCTTGTTTAGGATTGGGTTTGTCTGCAGGAGGCTTCTGGAAAGGCAAACTGATGGGCAACTCCATAACCTCGTACCTAACTCTGAAGTGTCCTTCTGAAGCATTGTCTTTAAGATAAAGAAACATGGGGAAAAGGCCTCATCAAATGATTGAAAAATTCAATTGTTTATACCAAGTAGCAACTCATGAATCTATTATGTAGAAACCTAAAGAGGTATAGTATTCGAAAAGTGGCAGAACAATTTAAAACAGAGCAATAAGAGATTTTATGAGAAAAACCACAGGTAGGAAACATTACTTACATATGTAAATAACATATTTTATTTCCCTTTCAGAACTCTCACACTTAAGGCATTAAAATAAAGTTTAAGCAAATTAGTGTCCCTCACAAGAAAAAACCTCTCGAACGCCACAAAACTAAAGATATCATTTCGTTTCAAGCAATGCCCGAATAGGGAGCAGCCCCCCCCCCCCCCAAAAAAAAAAAAACCCAAAAAACAACACTAAAGATCTTTAAACACAATAAGTTTATAGGTGTGGGCGTCTTTCCTAGTTTTATTGTTTGCTTAATGAAATGGACACCAGCTCTTATCTTCTTGGCGGCAGCTGTATCATTTCTTTACCGGTAGAAGTTAGAAGGTGCATGTATTGATTCTCTTCTATACCATATAGCAATGCTGAAGGCCAATGATACCAAGGATATATTATTTGGTGCTAGTGATAGTTTTATGGTGTGGGGTGGCTTAAAAAGTGCTGAAAGACTCCAAATGCATTAGCTTTATTTCAGTTATTTGGATGAATATGGAACATATAGCTTTAGGCCATCCATGTTTGCCACGTGTTCCAGATTTGATTACTCCAATTAAACTTGCTTCCTTATGAACAGAACATTGCCTTCTCAATTTAAAACCATTCACTCCAAGTTTCGTGTTCCCCACTGACATTAAGCAATCTTAGCAATGCGTTCTCCATGATGCATAGCTGGCCAGCTACAACCAAGCTGGAACTTTTTTTTTTTTATTATTTTAAATTCAAGCATCCAAAGAGGAGCATTAAAAGGAAGCCTAGACAATTGAATATCAGATTTTTGGGATTAATACAAGTGTCTTTTAGTTGTTGATTTGAGCCTATAAAACATGTTGTTAATGCTGTTTCAGTGTACAAATTTTTTATTAATAAGTTGTGCAACTCTTTTATTCAGAACAGAATGCGAATTAAGGAGGTGATGAAATAAGAGGCCACAGGCATTGAAATGAATAGCAGTGTAACTTTTCAGAAAACGAATTTGAAGCTTACCATGATTATTGTGTATAAAATCGTCACTCAAACACAAGTCAGACATATCAAGTAGCAATGGTTCATCTACCTCCTGCAATTTTATGAGAGAAGGTGAGATAGGTACAAAATATCGACCATCACTGGTTTTGGCAGCATAGGAGGGAATGAAAAAAAAAATACCTTGAATACAGCAGCACAACAAGGACCACGAACGGTCGACAAGTGCATAAATTCAGCAAAAGTTTTCCAAGTTAGGTGATTTAAAACCCGCAACATCTGGTCGTAACTACCCACTGCTAGAAATTGGCCACAAGGAGACCATGAAACACTTTTTACACCCAGTCCACTTTCGTATGCTTGATACTTAAATAGGCATCTCCCATCTGGAGAGTAAATTAGAACCTGTATCAAACAAGCCAACCATAAGCTATTGACATTTCAGCAAGAAGAGTTGCAAATGAAAACAATAAGACAGGCAAAATAAACAAACATCTTAAAACATTAATTAGCCATAAAATAGGAGATAATTAAGTATTGGTAGCATAGATGCACTCCCAGGCACCTATGGAACAAGTTTTATTTGCTAAATAGTTGCAAAAAGATGTTCAGAGTTTAGCAATTTAGTAGCCTGGCATTTGTATTTAAAATGAATAACTACGTCCAACCAATATCAATCAGTACATTCAAACTTTAGTTACAGAACCCATAGACTATAAAGTGCGAAAAAAGTGGTTGCTATACATTTAAAAAAAAAAAAAAAGCAATTAAAAATACAGCAGATTACCTTATATCAATCAGTATCAATCATTACCTTGTATTCAAGAGGCGAATCCCAGATAACTACAGCACTATCATCTGGTGACCATTCAATATCAGCCAAGTCCAATGTGTCAACAGCAAAAACACCCATTATCTCCCATGAATTACAAGACAGCAGATTCACATAGTCCTTGCAATCACGCCGTGTGCAAATTGCGGCAAATTTACCATCTTGGGTGAAAGAAACACCCTTGGAAGCATGCTTTGGCCATTGCACATGCACACATGCTGTGTTCACTAGTGACCAAACTGTTAACCGCAATTGAAAATCTGAAGTTGTAAGTATGTGCCGGCTATCTGGGCTCCACCTAGCATAAGCAATACCAGCAGGGCCGTCATCTATCTTGCATGTCCATTCAGGTTGGGTCAATGACCATGCCTGTATCATTGGTCTTTTATAGAGACCACAAAGAATGTATTCAGAATCAAGAGCCCATTCAATATAGCTTATCTTGTCCAAGCATGAAAACAACTGCACAACCTGCATTTGAAATTATAAGATAGATTCATCTACTAGATACAATTCAAATTTCATTTAGATGCTCAATCAACAAGTCGGGAATTCTCGATTGCAATGAACACGTTCATAGAAAGCAAAGATTCAGAAGACAGTTCTGAGCATTTACTATTAATATTCATAATCACTCTCGGGGGGCTTATTTTACTACCACTACAGATTTGTTACACAATGAATTGACTTGTCACTCAAAGTGATGAAAGACATTTTTTTCCCTTAATCATTACCATTCTCTGCAATGCCCATGACAAACCATGTGTGCTCCGAAATACGCATGTAATGATTTGACAATCCAATTAGATAGTTCCAAAAGAGAACCTTTTGTCATGTGCAAATAAGAGACACAAACTAGACTGAATTCCTTCATGTGTAAAAATGAGATACGGAATCAAAGTAGTCTGCTCTTGTTAAGTCTGATGACCTTGAAACTTCCAAACCTTGACCAAGATCACTAAAATCAATCAATTTTAATTCACGATTTGGTAGTTCTTAAAACCATTGCTACCGCGATCCTCAGAAATTAAAAGGGCTCTCTAAGTCAGGGCATCAACAGAAGTATGTTTTAAAGATTAGTTACTTTTGTCTTGTGTAGCTCGCCACGTGCAAATTTCAATTGTTCAGAAAACTCCCGTTGCGCCTTTTGTTCACTTATGCAGAGTTATAAGACTGTCCAATCGTACTATAGAATTTGAAGTTTTGGAAATACAGAGCTAAGAAGTTCACATCCGGTGTCCAACTCCTAAACCAAGACATCGCTTCTAATGATGTAAGATTGCATACTCAGACCCAAATCAGGTTTTAACTCGCTGCATAATGTCAATGCAATTAGTAAAGGGTCATGCAAGTTCAGACTTCATGCGATTAAAAACTTCATCAGTTCACACGCACAAACTCCATCCTCTTACTCTCTCTTTCTCTTTTTATAGAAGGTAAAAATAGTATCTGGCTAAGCCAAGCAGAACTCTGAGCTTAAATTAAGGTGTCAAATACCATATTATCCGAGATCCGCAGATCAAAAAATGAATTCATCATCTAAATTTTCACCTACATTGTCCCAGAAACCAAACCGAAAATCGATTTTCATTCATCTTAAAGGGATCGATTATATCTCAAGTCAGCAGCCAAATAGCCACTATACAAAACACCAATTACATTTAAATTCAGTGAAAAGTATGTATATATACACACCTTAAAGGAGAGAGTGTCCCGGATGACGAGGCGATAATCGACGGCGACGGCTATGAAGCGTGCGTTGGGCGAGAAGCAACAGGGCCCCGTCTGCTTGTAAGCTTCGGTGAACTCCATCTTCTATTAAGTCAGAGGATTGTCAAGTTCATAGATCCAATGCCGGGCGCAAGTACTCAATGTGTTTGATGAAACCTCTAGTCCACGGTTCAGGTAAACACTGCAACTGGAGTACAGAGCGTTTCAGAGGCGAGTGGTAGATCTGTGCGAGGACCGTATCTCTAGGATTCGAATTTCATCTTTTTCCTCCTTGGGAATGTGATTTCAAATTTGAGAGAGATTCTGAGATAACAGATTTTTCTTTTTACTTTTACTTTTTTGCTTTCTGAGGGGATTTATTAGAAGGAGCCACTAGTCATGTTACACACGGCATATTTATAAGTTTTTATAAGAAATAAAGATACTTTTTATAAGATATATAAATATTTTTTATAAGTTGTGTGGTGGCTATTCTTAATATTTTTTTATTAATTAAATTATTTAATACAAATTATAAATATGATTTTCTTTTTATTTTATACATCCCTATGATCCCATGGGAATTAGCTGAATTCGAAGATTTCCATTAATGGTTGGTTGGATTGTTGAGGAAATCTGGTATTTTGTTTCTTCAGCGTCTAATTTCTCACGTTATTATTTTTTATTCATAAACTGTAAGATTGTTATAACCATACGACACATTGGTCGTATTTATATTTGAGTTATTCTTATGCGCTATCCAATTTAACAGTTCTTCTCGTTATACATGTTAGATTATTAGATTCACCATCTTTTAGATCTGATATTTTAAGTATGATCTTTATAGCTAAAAAAAGACAAGTGCGTTGTTTTCACGCGTCATCACATATTCTGAAATCTATTGAAGTTGGTCCAAACTATAATTCATATTTTTTCGTATTTATCTTACCGTTTTTCTTTTTTATTTCATTATTGTTAATTAAAATTTAAAATATATATATATAAAAAATAGTTCATCTCTCAAACTTTTATTTGTAGAGATTGAGTCATCTCTTTCTATGAATGTGAGGTCAAGTCTCTATTTAAGTAGAGAGTGATGTCTCTTGGACGTCTGTCTGTAGAGAGTATCAGAAGTAATGAAAATCAGAACAATCACAAAAATAAATAGTATATTGGTCGAATTCCAAATGCATTATTTTAATTTATGATGTCATGTTTGATATGAGATATCTCATAATGTTAGTTTCTTGATGGATGAATGGTGACAGTTTTTTTCAAAAAAATACAAAAAATAAAAATAATTGTTAACTTTCCCAAATCATTATTTCGTTTTTGTCTCCAATTGTATAAGCTTGTTAGATACAAATGTTTGAACATTCGACTTAAATACAAAATATAGAACATTTTTTCTATTTTTCAGAAATATAAAGTACACATACCCTTGATTTTTTCCATTTTTAATGAAAATTATGCAATTTTCGTCTCATTTTGCTAGTGTTGTATTTTTTTTATCACTTTTGAATTATCTCTTATTTCAAATAAATAAAAATTTAAAAAATTGATATGTAAAATTAAAGTATTGCTACATACAATCACTTTTGTGTATTACCTGTGCACTCCACTAATATGATTGACTGGATTAATTTTTTTAATATATAACTAATAATATTATTAAAGTATATAAGAGAGCACGTAAAAATAACTGTAAATAGAATTTTTGATAAAGTTGAGAGGTATCAAAGCCTCTTCGAAACAACCTGTCTGAACATAGGAGAATTACAGCCCGTCAGTAACAATTAGACACGTAGAAACGTAGAAAGTGGGAAAATGCACACTACATAGACACACCCGATTAAAACCCATAACAAATGAAAAGAGAAAGGGAAAAGCTTCAAAAATTCGTACGAACTCGTGCCCCTACCCCACTTCATAGCTCTGTGAATGATAGCAGAGAAACGTTCGATCGTCACCGCCTCGTGTACAAGTTCTGTCCACACCATCATTTTACACCTTGGCTCTCTATTCCTTAGTAGAGATCATGTCCTCTTAAATTAATCCCATTTCTATATCCTTAAAATCCTTCCCTACCCATGCCTCAACCTTTGAAACCCTAACAAATTTCAAGCCAACCTTTTTGTTTCCATAAAGAGTGTGTCTTTGATTCTCATAACTTGAGGTTTGAAATCTTATAAAGTTCTCGATTTTCATTGCCAAAATTATATAAGTCATAATCTCAAAGCTAATATTTCTTAAGAAAGCAAGAAGGGTAAAGAGGTTCAAGCTTCTCAAGCTTTACATTTATGGGCTTCTTGATGAGTATAGTTAGCCTTCTCCTTCAACCAACCCCATCATTCATTACCGTATAAACCATTTCAAGAACAAAAGTTCTTGAGATATTTCTTCAATGTTCTTTCTATATATAAGATGTTGTGTGTGTTTTTTTATCCATTTCAATCCACGACATTTTTTAACATTTAGGAAAAAAAACAAAAATGCACCGGTTCAAATGCCATTGTCTACCTAGCAATTATCACTTTAAAACTAGGTGCATATAGGTATAGTCATACAATATTTGGGGAGAGTTTGAGAAGGCAAGGAATTTGGCCTAATATCTTGCAGGGGATGAGAATGGGGTCGAGATCTCAGTTTGGGTTGGGATGGAAGGGAAGACAAAGATTGATGGAGGGCATGGGAAAGCTGTGATGAATTGTTGATCAGGTGTAGGCAAATGCACAATATGTAAAATAGAACAGAACTATTAGGTACAGTCATCATATACAAGCGGCGTGTAAGCGAATGTACGGAATGAATAAATAATAATAATAAAAATGACAAAAACTTACCTCTCTCTTTCTTTTTCTTCTTTCTCATCTCTCTATTTTTTTTTATTTTTTGCTAATCTCCTTCTCGCCTCTGGGTTCTTCTTTCTCATCATCTTCTTCCCCCATCTTATTTCTTTCAAACTTGTCTCTGTTGTCCTTCACTGGTTCACCTTATACCGTATCCATTTTGCCAAAACCACCTAACACCGACAAACTCTCTTTGATATATTCCTCTCTCTCTCTCTCTCTCTCTCTCTCTCTCTCTCTCTCTCTCTCTCTCTCTCTCTCTCTCTCTCTCTCTCTCTCTCTCTCTCTCTCGTATTTTGGTATTCTTATATTTTTTTCAGTCCCGTTTATCTCTCTGCTACCGGTTAGATTTTCTTTTCGATGGGAAAATGTCAGGTTGGTTTTAAAATGTCCCATCATCCCATAGTATTCAATCAAATGTTTTTTTCATTTTATTATTTTTTTTTCCTGTCTTAAAACCCGAATCTCTATGGATAAATGCAAGCGGTTGGCCTTTGAAATGGATCTAAAGGCAAATACATTCAACTATAGATGCACCTTCTTTTTTATTATTCTAAAAAGAACATTCTTAGTTTATCTTTACCACAGCTTGTCATCGTCTTCAACGAGGGAGGGAGCACTGAACGACACTAATCTCTCCACCTCATCTCCACTTGAAGATTTGAAAACCACAAAATGAATTGAAGACTATGGTCAAACTTAGGGAATAAATAACCACACTTATTCAAGACATTTCATGAAACTTTGCACTGATATGAAGCCAAAGACCCACACAACAATCTAGGAGTGCTGCCCGCACCATACGGTGCAGGGTAGACCCCCCCGCCCCCGATGTGTGGGGGTAGGATACCCCGTCCCGCATGACGGGATGCGAATTGGAGGGCAATCCGTCCACCTCCTAGCACCACTACTGGGCCTTGGGTCCAGAAGCAATTTATGGGTCAAAAATGACTCATAAACCTCAGCAATGAGCCAAAAATGGCCCACAAGCTTTTATTTTTTGCCCTAAAAAGCTTGGAGGCTATTTTCAACCCATAAAATTATAAGTAAAAAGAAAAAAAAATTTTAAAAACCAGAATAAAAAAAAATTATCTTTGATGGTAATTGATTTTATGACTAATAAAAGTTACTAGTCTAAGAGTCTAATACCTAATAAACTAATAATAATAACTAAACTATTACAAAATTGAAAGGCTAAACAATTACAAAATTACAAACATAAAAATGTCAAAGGGACATTGTATCAACATTACAAATCATTGAATACAAAATATGAACATATAATTAAAAATTGAATATCCTAAAGAGGGATTCAGAGAGCTGTCAGCTGTGGTTTGTCTTTGACTGTGACACTTGAGGCGGTCCGAACTTGAGCACATTTTTATACTGCAGAGGTGCTAGACGTCGTCTCATGTGTTATTACAAGAATTAATATTAAAATTAATAACGACGAAATCGAAATGAATATAAATAAATCAAAATAATAAAATAAAAAACAATTATCAGGTGGTCCAAATTCAGATTGATCACCACCCTTATCGGTCTTCTTAAAATTTAAAATATCCGGAACATGAATATCCTTTCCTATCGTCCAACTCTGTGTGCATATCAATACATCTACAGTTGTAGGAGACAATGAACTACGGAAAGAATCCAATATACGATCTCCAGTACTAAAGGTTGACTCTGAGATAACAGCACTAATAGGGATGACCAAAATACAATGGGCAATCTCAGAAATAATAGGATATTTATTTGAGACATTCTTCCACCATCCTAATATATCGAAATTATCATCATCATCTTGGACCATATCCGCTGATAAATAGTTGTCTAACTCGAAAACCACCTCCGTAGATTGATGGACTAGTGTGGGATTTTGTGCGAGGGTTTTAGTCCACGACATTCTGCACTTCTTTGTAGGAGGCTCGGTCACGGTGTCTGTAGAAGGCGTTGGGGTAGGTGTATGTGTCTTGGATGCAGTACTACCCTTAATTGCATTAAACTCATAATACAATTTAATCAGGGTATATCGGGCCAATTCACCAATAAATTCAATCCATATCCGATCGTGAGCAAGTCACAACCCATATAACAAGCCTGAAACTTTCAGACGGGGATCAAGAATAACTGCCACATATAATAAAATATTCATTATAGTCAAATCTCCCAAAACTTGTCATATTTTAGTATCATAATCACTGCCATCCCCCCATTATTTCATTTGAACCCCTACGTATATCTTCTAATTCTTCTTTCACCTTACATATTTGTTAACAAAATCCATAGGATTTAGGGTACAAAAAACCAGATATATTCAATGTGACATCGTAAAATAATCTGAGAAAATCAACAAAAATAGAAACTACCACCCAATCATCATCATTAGGCTTTCGTAATCCCCTGTGCTCATCAAAGTATTTGACATATTGGATGTCTTAATCACCCAATAATTGAAAGGCTACCTTCTATTCTTAGGCCGCCTCTAACATCAAAAAGGTTAAGTTCCATCTGGTAGGAACATCAGTATAAAGACATTTCTTCGATGTTATACCCGCAGCCTTTGCAACAACTTTGAATTTCACAAATTTAGAAAGAGAATACCTTACAAATTTCACAGTCATTCTAACTCGTGCAACCGAGTCATCAACATTTTTCAACTCCTCAGTCATAATTAAATTTAAAATATGTGTAGCACATCTAACATGCAAATATTCATCACTCAAGATTGTCTTATTTGATATTTAAAATAATTTTTTAGATATCCTAAGACAACATTATTAACCGAAACAGTCAAAATTTTTTCCAATCCCCACTGCTTTATTGCGGCCTCTAAGGTTTTTCCAATTGTCTCATCCTTATGATCAGTTATTTGACAAAATTTAATAATCTTTTTGTGAAGAACCCAATCAGAATCAATAAAATACACAGTCAACGCATGTAATTCATATTTTGGATAGAAGTCCAAGTATCGGTAACGAGACAAACTACTAAACCCGCCAATTGACCCTTAAAAACATTTTTATCATGGAAGTACATCTTTTTAATATCTTTTGCCACATTGTGACGAGAATGAAATACAAATCTCGGTTCTAACTCTTGGAACCCTTTACCCTCCACAAACTGAAAAGGCAGCTCGTCCATGACAATCATACGAGCTAACTTTCTTCTACATTCATCGAGATTATACTTCGTATGCCCCTTCAATGTTGAACCCCCGGCCCCACTACTCCAATCCGCCATTTTAAAATCTAGTCTAGATTGATCATTCTCTACTAAAAATTTTAAAATTGGACTCTTATTGTATTGTTCCTCTAAATGGACCTTCATTTAGGATGTATCATGTTTCCTATAATGACATCCATAGATTTTTTTCACAATGATTACATTTAGCTTGTGGGTTGTTGGGATCACCATCCTCTAATTTGGTAAAGTGTTGCCAAACTATGGATATAGGTTTCTTGCCCTATGCGGGTTTCGAGGTAGGGCAAGGTGTATTCCCTATAGGGGTAAGAGTATGGTTATATTCTGGGTTAGGGGTATTGGCTGGGGCAGGTGAGCTATCACTGAAATCCGAAAACATTCCTTATTCTCTAACACGAAAAAAAATTTTCAAAGTGCAATTCAACATAATAATAAAAAACTGCATATAAATAGTAGACCCACACATCTTTTTAATTGTTTTTTTAGGGGTTTCATTGATTAGAACTCCAAAAAATATTAGGGTTTCGGATTGGAACCACGGAATTCGAAACAAATTACAATCACAGCAAGAAAACACATGCACAATGATCATGAATCCATAGCACACAAGTCACAAATATTCCCATCTTCCATCTCCGATTCAATCCATCATTTTTTCAATCTTCGATCAAAACTCAAAAATAAAAAATAAAAAATAACAGAGAAAAAAATTGTGTGTTCTTACCGTGTGCCGTGCGAGAGAGAGGAGAGAACGAGAGGCTGCAAGACTGCGAGAGAGAGGAGAGACTACAAGACTGTGAGGGTGCGACTGAGAGAGAGAGATTTCGAGAAGCTGTCGAAGGGATTCAAGGGAAGGGGGCGACGCGGGGTGGGGGGGTTACCCCTGGGTTAAAACATGGACAAAATGGTGCCATTTCATTAAGTAACTTAATCAGCGAGCACCCTTTTATAGATGAAACGACGCCGTTTTGTCATGTACAAAACGATGTCGTTTCATCTATAAAATCTATTTATTATATATAAATATATAATATAATATATATATTATATGTATATGTATAACGGGGCGGGGAGGGGGAAAACCGGAGCGGGGTCGTTGCCCCTCCGTCCCCCGCCTTCGCTGGGGGCGTCCCATACGGGTGAGGTCCCTTGTCCCCCGCCCTTGATGTGCCAATGTCCCGCCCCGCATATGCAGGGACGGGGCGAACGGGGCGGAGCAGTGGGGTCCGGAACCCCGTTGCCCACCCTTACAACAATCAACTTGCTGGACGTCGATAATGTGTAAATCTAGGAGCTTTACAGAGAAAGTTGACACACCATTTATTTTTATTTATTTATTTTTTCCTTCTTCTTAACTCCTCTCTCTCTCTCTCTCTCTCTTTTCTCTTAAGTTTGAGTCGGCAATCGACAAAATTGATAGAGAGAGAATGAAAAAGATAAGAGATCAAATATTTTTATTTATTTATTAAATGACATGGATTGCACCTGACACTTGCAACAGGCATTTTTCAAAAAAGAAGACTGACGTGGAGAGTTGTTATTAGAAGACTATTTATTGAATAAGAACAGTTGGACCGGTTTGAAAGTTTTCTATAAATGTATAACCCTAGCAAAATCAGTCTAGGGACATTTTTGTCTGTATTGACACTCTTGTCCATTCAGGTGATTTGCTCAATCATGCAAAAGTTAAAAAAGAGGAAACACCTCCCATTGTCAGCCTGGGTACATTCATACTACTTTTTAAGATAAATTGAATTGATAAGCTTTATAGTCTCATTTTTTGTCATCGCATTATATTGCGTTAAAAAAAAATTTACTTCTCCACGTGTCAATTATTAACATGTTAAAAACTATTAAATTTAAAATTTAAAATTTTAATTTCAAAATAAAACTAATAAAATTAGTTTTATATGTAAAATTATAAGTGCTATATGTAATATTATTCATTATTAACAATAATAATTAAAATAGTTGCAAGGGGTGACAATAAATTGACATTCAAACACCACTTGTTTGAGATGGTACAATATGTTCAAACACTACTTGTTGCTATTTGTGACGGGGGTCGATCAACAACCAATAACTCAATCATAAATTTATAAAGACACGGCATCTTTAGAGAGAGATAATAAGAATAATAAGTAAAATAACTAATTAGTTTAACAGTAATAAAATAAATAAATAAAATACCAATAATGTACGGTGTAGGCAGAGTACCTTTCCTCTAAAAAAAAATGCATGTTGACATGCAAATTTGTAACGCTACCGTTTTTGTAATCAAATGCCTAGTGCGTTTGCTTGTACACACTTGCACGTATTCATTTTTTTGTTCCTCGTTGACTATTTTAGTATATTTATAAATATTAATAAAATAGTTTGAATTAAAATATCTTATTAGATTTTAAAAAATAATAGAGAAAAAGTTGAATACAAATATTATAAAGTTAAAAATTTATATAGATATTATTTTTTAGATTAAATGCTAGATATAATCATAAATTGTGTAAGCATCGCGAGTTTATTTTGAAAAAAATAGTGTCTATTATTAACAAATTAATTTTTTTTTGTGTAGGTGTTATATTTACTAACTTATTTCAAAATATGTGTGTGACGCTTGCGTACTTTATGACTATTTTTAATATTATTTTTATTTTAAAATTGAAAAAATAGTATTATTTTTTGTACCTTATTTGAGAATTGAAAATTGTAATAATTAAATAATAATTAGATGAAAAAATTGAAGATTTAAAATTTAGAAATACCACTTGTACAAAACACAATAAAATTACAAAATAATTTTATTTTCCAAAAATAATTTAATAAGAGTTGATACCGTTTGGTTAGCCAACTTAACTCAATTCATCTTATCTAATCATTACAACTTTTATAACTTCTAAACACAAAATACAATAAATAATTTAACTTTTTTAAATTTCAATTCCACTTTTTCAAATCTTAAACTAATAATAATATTAAAAAATAATATTTTAAACTTTCATCTTAACTCAACTCACTATCCAAACTGAGTTTAAAGACAATTTTCGCCCATCATTTTCCAACATAAAATAACGGAAATATTTTTTGGGGCATAAATTAACGGACTAAACATATAGAAACCAACCCTAGAGCATTGGCATTGACTTCATCAAAAGTCAAGCTAAATGTATAAAATGATAAATATGTGTAAATCAAAACTACATTTGATTCATTAAATGAGAAATGTGGAGTTTTGAGTTACAGTAAATCTATAGTTTCTTTCAAATTTAAAGGGTTACTATACACTCATCAATCAATTATTTTATTACATTTTAATTTCCAACTGTTATACTTTATTTTTCCTCTCTCATTTTTTTTCCCTGCAACCTAAATTTTATTTCAGTTTTGGATTTATGGTCAGCCCCAAATATAAAATTAAATTATTAATGTATCTATAGTTAGTTTAATTGCTAAAAATGAAAAAAAATATTATTATTAAAAAAATAATATTATATTATTATTTTGATTAATTCAATAGTTAATTCAATGTAAAATTATAGATAAGAAGGTTTTAAATTTATAAAAAATTTGTATTTTTATCAAATTTTGAATATAATTTTCATAAATTCAATGTGAATGCTCCCACACTCCGACTGGGCCAAAAACCTAACAACCAAAACAAACAAAACCCTGCATTTGAAGAGTTGCTTTTAGGGTTTAAGTCACACACACAACCCGAGCGCGGTTCTTTCTATCCTCTGCGCCATCGAGGGTTTATCATTTATCCGGAAGTCTCCGAGGGATCTTCTTCCAGTTTTGTTTTTGTTTCGCTTAAATTTAATGGCTACCTCCATAGCCGCGCAGTTTCAGATAATCAAGTCGTTCAGACAGGGAGAATCGCAGCCGCTCAAGAGGCCTTTCACTCGTCCGTCTATACTCTTCGATCCCAAGGAAGCTGCCGACATCGATGTTGATACCATACTGGCCACGGCGCTACAAGGTTAGCTCAATTTAGTCGAATTTACCTCTAGTCTTTTCTGTTTTGCTCTCTAGAAAATAGTTTTGTAGAGGATATTAGTAGTTTGTTCCCCTTAACCGTAACATGTGCTTGGGAAAGGTTGAAGTTTTGAAGAATTTTGTATGGAGAAAGTTTTCTGTCGAGAAAGAAAATGGAAGTGAGAGTTTTTCATTTCAGTTGGTTGAAAGACTGAGAGGCAATGATCTAAGATCCAGCTTTTGTTATATGAAAAAATTGCGAAAAGAAATATAGGAAGTTTTATGTTTGTTAGGCTCAGTCGAATCTCCTTCCTTTTGCGGTTTGGGCTCTAATGCGATCGCTACTTCATATCCTGATTTGCGAACCAGCGCTTCCAAGACCGGTCGATAGAGTTTCCTTCATTCTTTCTAATTCTTTCGATCTTTCCTCTTCCCACGTCCACCTTCTTCTGGAGTTCTTTCCCGCAGCCGGTTATTGTTCTTTTTCTCATCGAAATGGATCGCCCTTTCCTTTAGACCAAAGTTGGCCTCATCCCGCGGGGTTTGGAGCAATTCCATCTCTACTACAGAACCGGACATGAGAGTTTCTTCTCATCCAGCTCCTCGCGAATGAAACATTACTAAAATAAAATGAAAAATTATGTTTCATTTTAACGGTTTTTGAATTATTGCTGATAATTTACTCGGCTGAAGTCAAGAGTACGGACACTTTTCCTATTTACTGTCCTACTTTCAGATAACTATTATCGTGTATTGGTTATTTGGTTTTTCAGGTTTGGAGGTTCTTATAGGCATAGATGAGCGTTTCAGAAACTACAAGAATGATCTGTTCAGCCATAGAAGCAGAGAATTGGATAGAGAGGTGATGACCATAGAGTTAAACAATCATATTAATGCTTCAATCAGTTCGTATTTACGGTTATTGTCGGGTCATTTTCAACTTCCTTCATCGCTAAAGACACTTGAGTACTTGATACGCAGATATGTGTGAGCACTTCTTCAACCATTGCTGCCTCATTATAATTCGTGCTGTACTTCTTGTCTATTTATTTATTTATTTATTTTTGTGCATGTTCTTAATGGGGCATATATTGGATTTGCAGGGTTCATGTTTTCAATTTTGAGGAATTGATTTTATGTGCTTTGCCATTCCATGACACCCATGCATTTGTTCGAATAATGCAGTTGATTGACACAGGGTTAGGAAGTTACGATAATTACATGTTATTTTACAAAGTTTTAAGTCCTATTAAGGGAATCTGATATTTTCACTCATTGGCATGTAGAAACACTAAATGGAAGTTTCTTGATGGTGTGAAAGCCTCAGGTGCACCACCTCCTAGAAAGGTTATAGTTCAGCAATGTATTCGGGATAACGGGGTTTTAGAGGCTATTTGCAACTATGTGAGTTTTCACTTCTGATGTAATTTATTGTTTAGTTACTCTAGAAACATATTATTGAATTGTTTTACTGCAGGCATCTCCATCTAAAAAGTATCAGCCTTCAAGCTTCATGATCAGCTTTTGCACAGCAGTTGTTGTTGAGGCTGTGGGTTCTATTACAAATCTGGATGACGACATTGTAAAGAGAATCCTTCCATTTGTATTTTCTGGACTTCAGCCTGGCAAAAGAAGAGGGCCTGATCACAGGGTGAGGCTCAAAGGCACAATATCCTTAAATGAAGTAGATTCTGCTATTTTAAGCATCTTTTTGCTTAATGCAAGGCAATGATTTGGAGCTTTCATCATCATCTTGGGTTTTTTAGTTCTAATCAACATATATGGATTTTTTTCCACATCTTCATTTCTTTGTTAGCAGGTTAAAATTTTACTTAGAGAAATCCATCAGGGTGCTACCCAAATATACACGGAGTATACATAGACATAACTAAACATAAAATGAAAAAAGAGAAAGAAAGCCTGTAAAAATAATCTAAAAGTAAAGGGAATCAAGGAATACTTCAGTATAGGTCATGTATTCTACTACAGGCATTTGTTCTTATGTTGTCAATATTGTGAATATTTCTCTGTGTTGGTCTCTCAGTTGCAAATGTAGTCTTCTTCTTCTTCTTCTTCATGTGACTGTTACATTTGGCTGCATACTTGCCTTAAGGCAAGGTGTATCCACGTTTGATTGTCTTGCTTCTTATCCCTTCTTACCTCCCACAAAAAATCTCTAGTTCTGTGGATGAAGATGGTGATATTTCATAGTTTAAGTATACTCTTACCGTTTTATATGCAGGCTGGTGCTTTGATGATTGTCGGTTTACTTGCAAATAAAGTTGCTTTGTCGCCTAAACTTGTCAAGAGTTTGATTCGATCAATTGCTGAGATTGCTCGTGAGGATGCAAAAGAGTCAGCTGATTTGCAATGGTTTCGGTTGTCACTTATGGCTTTGATCAACCTTGTTCAGGTGATCATTTTTGTAGGCAGCTAACTTTCCAGTTACATAAGCTTTGAAACATCAGTCATTTTTTTTGCACTTATGCAGTATCCTTACTAACTAAGTTGTGATAATCTTCTTATGTTTAATCGGTTTTTCACTATGTTATGTGCATATCAAATTAGACTTTCATTTCATTCTTTTATATATATATTTTGTTATTACTATTATATGAAACCTTTTTGTTTATTGTAAACAAATGATATTATGATGGCTTCTTTTATTTTGCAAATATGTTGTTAAAAGTGATTTATAAATCAATGACTGCTTGAGATCCTCAACTGTACATCCTATTCTATTGAATTGGTTGTCAATTTGATATCTCACAAGTAGAAATCAATGGGAGTTTTTCTTGACATTATATTTTATTTTCTTTCAACAAAGTTCTCAATTATCAACACCCTCGTGATGCTCCTACAAAAGGGTTCTTTTAGTTGCCCATTGTCCAATGCATAGATATTGAAGCAATTATGACATTACTAGTGTGATGTTTTTTTTTTTTAAGAACATAATTTCTGGAGACTGACAATATTAGATACTGGGAAATCATGACAACTAACTTTAACAGGTCAGCATCCTTACATTTAGAATCAACTGGCTTTGCCTTAAAAAGGATTAATAAAGGTGACTTAAAGGTTTCTTTACTTATTTGTTCTTTTAGTTTTTTGATAGGTTGTGTTTTTTTATTAGGTTTGAATTAATTGTTTTTCCTTCATAGTTCCACAATGACCTTAGTATGGCTTCAAGCATCAAATTCTTGTCTTTGTAATTATGCCTTTCTTCATTCTATGCCGATATTACACTTGGACTATTTTCCTCTCAATTAAATACTTGAAGGAATCCCCTTTTGTTGGATGGTTTGATTCTCATGATTTGAAGTAAGCGCTCTGCTTAATTACTTTGTAAATCATTGATATTCGTAATACAATTTATTGAAAATAAAGGAGCAATTATCAACTTCTTGTTCCATCAAGTGGATTGGTATTGCTCCTTTATTAGCTTTTCAATTTCTATTGATTACTTGCATAACATGCACATGTAAGATATTATTTTCACTTGTTTTGGAGGATGTGATGACCATGGTTGCTGCACTCCTGTTTTGATTTACAACATCTAATAGTTTTATTAATTTGTACTCCTCTATAAATTCACTTTTTTTGGTGTATCTGTAGTTGTTATCTTACAGTTTAGACTAATATCTTTTTATTATCCTCGGTACTTTCTCAAGGAGAGTAATCATTGTTATATTCTCTAATAGTTTTTTTTTTGATAGGTTATAAAAAATTTTATTCCAAGTAAATAGGCATAGCCCAAGTACATGGGAAGTGTACAAGAGAATACACCTAAATACAAAATAAAGCAAAACAAAATTAAAGAACAGCATTACAAATATTCATATCCCTCACTAGATTGTTCACCCAAAAATTTGAAGTGCTAAAGAAAAAATCCCTAAATTCCCCCATAGTGCGTTCACAATCTTGGAAACACCTCCCGTTTCTCTCAAGCCATAAACACCAAAACAAACACGAAGGAATCATCCTCCACTCAGCTTTATTGCCTCCACAACCTGCAGCACCTTCCCAACTAGCCAAGAAATTCACCACATGAAAGGGCATCACCCAAGCAATGCCTACCCTTGCGAATAACTCATTCCACAAAACAGTCACCATTTCGCAATGAAGAAACAGGTGGTTAACAGATTCACCATCTTTTTTACACACGAAGCACCAATCCATCCCATATAAACCCCTTTTCCTCAAATTATCAGTAATTAAAACTTTCTCCAGTGACACCAACCAGCAGAAAAATGCAACTTTACTGTACGCTCTAGCTTTCCAAATGCATTTCCAGGGGTATATTTTATTACCACGACTATTTAAAACCTTATAATAGGAATTCACAGAGAATCTGGACTTATTATCATTAACCCACAGCATCCTATCCTTCCTGATCAGATCAATCTTCGAATTATAAAGTTTTACATAAAAATCAGCAGCTTCACTCACCTCCCAGTCCTGTAAATCTCTAGAAAAATCCACATTCCAATTCAGCATATTGTTAGAAACAAGTATGAATCAGCCACAGCAGCCCCTTTATTTTTAGCAATCCTGA
The DNA here is from genome assembly GCF_018687715.1 of Carya illinoinensis. Classification (NCBI taxonomy): domain Eukaryota; kingdom Viridiplantae; phylum Streptophyta; class Magnoliopsida; order Fagales; family Juglandaceae; genus Carya; species Carya illinoinensis. The sequence goes on from NC_056758.1 coordinate 38,992,644, forward strand.
AAAGGCTAGGGAATGCTAATTTAAGGGTGAATTACCACACCAAACATCATGCCAAAAGAAAATATTAGTCCCGGGCCCCACTTTGAAATTAATATTTTTGACAAAATCCCCCCATCCCATCTGAATGGACTTCCATAATCCCATCCCAAAAACTCCTTTTATTTCATTAGTACACCAATTTCCCCACATCCTTCCATATTTAGCATCTACAATCTGTCTCCACAATGCGTTTCTCTCATTGTTGTACCTCCAAAGCCACTTCCTAAGGAGGGCTTTATTAAAAAGCTTTAAATTCCACACACCCAAACCTCTAGTAGACACCGGAGTACAAACCTTATTCGAACTCACCAAGTGAAATTTACGTTCCTCCCCAATACCATCCCATAAGAAATTTCTAAAAATCCTCTCAATTTTTTTGACCACCCCTGCTGGAATAGGGAAAAGAGAGAGGTAATAAGTGGGTAAATTAGACAAGGTGCTTTTAATCAAAGTAACTCTACCCCCTTTGGACAAATATAGTTTTTTGCAGCCAACTAGCCTCCTCTCGATCTTCTCAATCACCCCATCCCAAATAGACACAGATTTATGATGAGCCCCCAAAGGTAACCCAAGATATTTCATGGCTAAAGAAGAAACTTTACAGTCCAGAATATTGGTCAGATAAAAAATATTGCTGACTGAACCCACAGGAACAATTTCAGACTTAGATAAATTAATTCTAAGCCCGGAGACAGCTTCAAAACATAACAATAAAGCTCTTAAAGCATGAAGATGATCCTTGTTAGCATCACTGAAAATTAAAGTATCATCTGCGAAGAGAAGATGAGAAACTGTGATGCAGCCCCTAGAAACATCTCCCACCTTAAATCCCGATACAAAACCTCCTTCAACAACCACTTCAATCATACGACTCAAGGCATCCATGACTAAGACAAAAAGGAAAGGAGATAATGGGTCTCCTTGCCTTAATCCACAGGAGCTGCTGAAAAAGCCAGCCGAAGAACCATTCACCAAAATAGAGAACTTAGCCGTCGAAATACAATGTCTTATCCATGAGCACCATTTCTCCCCAAATCCAAATCTCCCAAGCAAGTAAAGGAGAAAATCCCAATTGACATGATCAAAAGCCTTTTCCATGTCCAATTTGACTAAAATTCCAGATTGTCCCATCCCTTTTCTACTTTCCAAACACTCATGAGCAACTAATATCAAGTCAAGGATGTCTTCCCTTCATGAATGCATTTTGGGACTTTGTTATAATCTTATCCATAACCACACAAAGGCGGTTAGCTAACACCTTAGAGATGATCTTATAAACCCCATTTATCAAGCTAATAGGGTGAAAATCCCTCATTTCTACAGCACCCGCCTTTTTAGGGATGAGAGCTATAAAAGTTGTGTTAAATTTTTTTTCAAATTTCCTGAAGGAATAGAATTCGTCAAAAACTTTCATAATGTCATCCTTCACAATATCCCAGCAAGCTTGGAAAAATGCCATGGAAAAACCATTGGGACCCGGAGCCTTATCCTTAGACATGCCCATAACTACATCAAGAACTTCATCTTCCTCAAAGTGCCTCTTCAACCAAACTGCTGTAGACTGATCATTGGGGTCAAAAACCAGCCCATCTAACTTGGGCCTCCATGAATGTTCTTCAAGAAAAAGATTCTCATAGAAATTCACAATATTATCTTCAATCTCCCCCTTGTCACAAATCACATTTTCACCAACATGAATCCCTCTTCACTTTCTTCTCAATGGCTAGAACTCTCTCTTGTTCAATGGCATCAAAGACGCTTAACTCATTCAATGGTTTTTAACTCATTCAATGGTTTTTGCCGCACTTGCATATATATATATATATGTATGATGTATGTATGCGTGTGTACATATATATATTATATGTTACATGCAATTTTTTTTTTTCCCCTCATTTTTTAGTTTGGATGAAATCTGTCAGATGCAATCTCTGGATGTGTTCCCGAAGAAGGCATTGGAGACTCTGAAGGATATAAGGTAGTCCTACTTCCTTTAACATTTTTGAGGATAAGACATACTTCGCAGGCTATTTTCTCATTTGTATTTGCTCAAATTTTTTTCATGCTCCCATTTGTAGAGATTTGGCTGTAATCCTTATGGGATTGTCTAAGGAGTTCAATATTGATCGATTCCTTTCTATGCTTATGGAGGTTCTGGTTGACTACAGGTGGGAATCCCATTGTCATTCCCAATAATCCCTGTTGATGTCAACTCTTTTATTCAGCATTTGTTACTGATTATCATTCATTTGCAGCTCTTCTGATGAATTGTGCCATCTGGCTTTGGCATCAATAGTAGAGACAGTCCCCATAAAGCATTTAGTTTTCCAGTTGGTCAGAAATGTGCTATTGTCATGCTTGAAATTGTCTAAAAAAGTTGGCGATCCAGCATTATCTGAATCTGGTACCTTATTTTTGTTTTTCTTTTACATCATTTGTATATTATATATTCACACATATGGATTTTTTTGTTACATTTCATCTTCATTTACTCATAATTTCTGCAAGATTATGGGATGTACTTTGAGTGAGTGCATCCTCAGATGTGTAGCTTGCCTTTCTTTTATCTGATCCTAGAGCTACATCATCGAGGTTTTATTATTTTGTACAACTATCTTTAGTTGGTTAGTTCTTATTTCTCACCGTGATTTTGGATTTTCATTAGGAACATGGGCAAAGAAAATTTTGGTAGTGGTTAGCCAGCATTATCCGACTGAACTGCGAATAGCAGTTTGCAAGTTCCTTGAGGTTTTTTGACCATATTCTCTCTCTTCCTCTCTCTTTGTGCCCCCCTCTTTGTAATTCCAAGAATTTGATCTTTTGGAATTTTTTAATAGGATACTAAACCGCAGTCTAAGAAAGGTGAATCGGCATATGAGATATTAGGGAAGGTGCTGGATGCAAACTTGGATACGTCACTTGGTATATCAGATTCAAAAGTTTGGTTTGCATTGCATCATCCAAAGGTATTATATCAGATTCCTGTATGCTTGGGCTATGCCTATTTCTTTTATCAGTAAAATGCTGCTTTACCGATAAAAATGGTTTGGGATTGCGTGCTTTGGTAATGCTTTTACTTTATTTTTATCAGAATTGTTTCCTATCAATATTTGTTGTAGTGTCTTTTTATCCATCTATAATGTGGTGTAGGCTGCAGTCCGATGTGCGACATTGTCTGGTTTAAAATCCTCTGGGTTTTTTAAATCCAAGGCTGTTGATTCGCAGGTATTTTCTAGTCTCTTTGACATATATATGCATGTGATATATACATTTCTTGTGTGCATGTGTTTTCCATTGTGCCATGCATACAAAGAGAGAAAAAAAGCCGCCCACTTGGGGGAGAGGGTTTTTTGAAATCATTTCCACATATCAAGGTATTATACCTTTGGATACTGATTCCAGATTCAAAATATTTTGCTCATAATTTTCTTTTCTCTTGTGGACCAGAGCCTTGTAACTATTCAGGATGCTGTGTTACGGCAGCTTTACGATGATGATCTAACTGTGGTTCAGGCAGCTCTATCTTTAGATGGATTGTTGGATATGATTACTTATTCTGATTTTATTAAAGAATTGCAGAATGTGCTTAAAAGATGCATTGGCATTCTGATGTCGGGTGAGTTTGACATGTAATAAATGCTCTGGCCAGACTGACCTGAAGTGTTTTGTTCTATATGTTCACTATCTCTGCCAGTGCGCTGATATGGTTCTCTTCTGCTATAATTGGTGGCTGACATTATGCACTTGATGTTTGGCTTCTAATTTTAGGTTTTGGACTTCAGTGTCACCATAGTGAATTGGCTCCTGTTTACATCTGTCTAAATGTTTACGTATAAAAAAAACATCTGTCTAAATGTTTACGTATAAAAAAAACATGTCTCAATGTTGATTTGAAAGGCGGTAAAGCCTACATATGATGCTAATTTCATTGGATTTCCATGGGCGGTCTATTATGTTCTGGACTTGTCAAAAAAAAAAAAAAAATGTTCTGGACTTACACTTGCCTAGATCGGTGGCTTTGATTCGATTTCTTATTTGTATCTAGTTTTGATATTAGCTGTGGTCCCCTCCCAATTCCCCAATTGTTAGACTGTGATACAAATATGAACTAAAAAGCCACCTTATATATTGCTTATAGAAGGCTTACATCAGGATTGTGGTTTTCAATTGACGTGTCTTTGTTGATTTTTAGAAAGCTGGTGAATCATGTCTTATTTTACAAGAGATTGCTAGGTATTATGATTCCCTTTTGAAGGAGGAGAAATTAATTAAGGAAGCATTGACAAATTGACGGGATGGAGGTGCAATAATTAGTATGATTGACTGTAGGCAGAGTCAACTCATATTGTAGTTATGTCATCAATAAAATTTTGTTTGCGGATAAAAACTTTTTGTAGTTCTGTCATGCTGATAAAGATATTGAAATGCATGGTTTTTCTGGCCAAAAAATTGGCATCCCTAAGTTGGACATGTTTGGGGTCTAAATGAATTTAAACTTTTATTCTCTTCAATAGTTTTGTGTATCAAATAATACAATTTGAACCTTTGGCCTGCACACACTGTTGAAGAAAAGTTTCTGTAAGCAACGGAGCTATACATTTAGGATCTACAGAATGGTTACTATAGAGAAAAAGGATGAACAAATTGGCTCTTTAATAATCAGATTTTGGAGATTCTTAAAGTGGAAGTCCTTTAGTCAGAGAAGTTTCTCATGGGAAGTCTTTAAGGAGTTTTCAACCACAGATTTATCTGGATCCGCTCTTCTTAAAAAGATAAATTCATTGGTGATGTGTCTAGCAGACTGGAACTCAAACAATAAAAATTAAAAACTAAAAGCTTTTCTTTGCTAGCTCATTATGAACCTACGTCTCATTTCTTGTTCTGTTCCCATTTGTAGGTTCATCAGATAAAACGAATCTAGCTGCTGATGTTGCTGTTGCCTGCCTGAATAATGCCAACTCAAACTTCCATCATCATGATGATGGCCTGAAGAAATTTTCTGCCATGCTGTTTCCTTTACTCTTAATTCTACCAAAGGTTTTGTTTTTCTGTCTTGAACTTGTGTTTGGTTGATTTTTTCGGTTTCCATGTAGCATATTATTTATGTTTCTGTCTTTGGTGTTTGATTTTTCTATCATACTACCTGCAGACACAGATACTGAATTTGAAAGCTCTGCAATTAGCCAAGGAAGTAAAATGGCCACTTTTCTCTGATCTTTCTGGTGCCTCCAGAACAACAATGGTAAATTATTTAATTGTGAGATTCTATTTACTCCATTATGATAGTTGTCTTTATTTTCACCAAAACACCTGTGTGAAGAGTTTGTGGGTAATTTTAATGTCCCGATTATTCTTGGTTTTTCATGTACAAGGGAAAATATTGACTCATCTGTGCATGTGTGTTGCAAGAGTTAGAAAGTGGTGAGTATAAGACAAGAGAGGGTGTTTCTATACATGTTTGCCTGTATGCTTCGTTTTCGTTTATTTTTTGTATTAAATTTTGTCTATGGGAAGATATATAAGCCTACAATAGTGAAGGACTATGGGTGTTTTGATATTCTATTTCTAAATTTTTGTCCAGTCAACTTCCAAAACAAGAAGACATAACAAATTTGGCTCTATATAAATAGGCTTGACCAATTTTGGAGATATGAAACTTGTGTCTGGCACAACGTTTGTGTCAAAAGTCTTTGACATAACAGTTTTCTTTCAAGAGAACAGTCCTGTATAACTTTCTGCATATTCTTTTTTACCAGCTTCATATAATGACCTTTTTAATGTTAAAATTAGGTGATGTTCCTTTAACATCTGTAAGATGATTTCCTTAACCTAGAATGTATTTAGGTGATCTTTTGTATACTTCCTGTGTACACGGGCTATGCCTATTTCATTTGTATGAATAAAATCTACTTATTACTTATAAAAAAAAAAACATTTGTAAGGTGATTGTAAAACTGCAATGTGTCAATGTTGAGGAGACCTATCGACCTTTTTGTTTTCTTAGAGGTTTATAAGCACAGGTTTTGACTCTTGAGTGTTTTTAATTCTGAAGACTAGTAACATTGCCAGATGGCACATTTGGACTTTCATTTTGTTGGAAATGGACGAGAAGATTAATATTAGGGCATCGGGAAAGCTAAGTGCATGAAGCAGCAATGTAGTGTGGCAACGTGACTTTATAGGAGCAATTTTGATTTGGAATCAATCAAAGGAAATATTAATGTTTTCTGAGAGTCTACGTAAGCAATTGGTCTTTATATTGTCACTTGGGATAACGAATTGCCAATGCCATATGAATTAAAGCCTGCTACTTTTAATTTGAGTGTTTGTTTCTTTGAACCTTGATGAGATGGCCCTTTTGACTAATAAAATATATCATATTGTAATCTTATTTGGTTTAGCACCTAGTTTATATTATAATGTTCCTTTAATTCAAACTAGATATGGATAACAACATTCTGTATCTAGAACTACTCAATTTCAAAATTTCATTTCATTGGGCTTGGACTGTGTTTCATAGTAATATGGACTCATGGCTGGGGTGGATTCCTGAGACATCCCCATGGTACCATTCTACTTTGGAATATACAATTTTTCTGATCCATATTCATCTAATATATACTTTTCCTTTTTTACCTTTTTTTCTTTTAATTTATTTTTTCTCCCATTAGGAAAGTTGTATGGTTAGTTTTCATGAAGTTGCATATGAAGTGCAGACATCACAACCTCGAAATCTTTCTTCAATTAACATGAAGACGATTACGAGTTTGGCGGAGACTTTTTTGATGAACCCTGAGGAAAACTTGGCTTGGCTTATCAGTAGCAGTTATGATTTCGAGTCGTCGAAGACACTCTTCTTTTTTATGCTGATGCAATCAGTTATGATGCATAATAGTACGTTCTCTCTCCACTTCTACTTTTTTCTGCAAGTACTAAAATGCTACTCATTCCATGTCGCTGTGGCTTTCCACATCATAATCTCTGGTTTGCGATGTTTACTTTTCTAATCAAGTAACTGATGCATGTCTTTCTTATAGAATTTTGCAAGATTGGTTTTTCTTTGGCTATGTTCTTTTCTTTTTCATGTATAATGCTTTTTTTGATGAATCTAGGATTCTTAGCCCTGTATTTTCTTGTTTGTTAGAAAATGGCCAATTTTCAGTACTGTTTGAAGCTTGCTATCCAGTTTTGAAGAGAGAGTTGGAAGCATTGGCATCTGTGGTTGATGTTTCCATGGAAGAGGTAGGAAAGAAAATTAATAGCAGTTGGATTTTGTTGTTAGATTCTGTGTTCACCCTGATGGAGTTGAATTTTAATTTTTTCTGGTGGTTTGGTCTGTCTTCCTTATTTGATTAACAGTTCAATCCAGAAATTCTAAGTTGGGAGTGCCAAAGATTTTTAGAGCAGATGTTTGATTCTAATCTCAGTGCATTAAATACAAAGATCCTGATTTGCATATTTTGGAGGTTACTGGAGAAGTTGATATCAACAGTACATGGAGATGACTTGACGGTTAGTATTTTTCTTTCTTTGGCTGTTTATTTTTCTTATTTTCTAAGGCTGCTCTGGTGAGTGGTCATTGACATCATTGCTGGATTTATAAGTTTTCAGTGCTGGATATGAATCTTTATGATCATTGCAGGATGCTGATGACAAATGGGTTCTCAGGCTTCAAGATTTGTTCATTTTTTTCGCTACCTCTCGGTTTAAGGATGTTTTCAAGGAACACCTTAATTACCTTGTCACTAGGTGCAAGACAGCTCCTGCACATTTTCTTTCCCCATTTTTTACAGAAGAAGGTGCTTATATGGATTCTCCTTTTAGTACTTGCTTTCTTCTTCTTCCATTCACCTCAAATAACATTCTCTGTCACCATTGCTCTTTCTATCATTTGCTTACCATGGCTTTCTTATTCGCTGCTGGTTTTTCCCCATTCTTCAGTTCTAGTTGTTATTGCAGCTTTTCCTGGTGTTTATATCTACCTCTTTCGTTGTCCATACAGAACTTTCTGGCTTAAATAGAAAAAGTCTGCCCCCTTTCTTCATGACCTTTAACATGTGTTGAACCATGATATTTTTTTTAGAAGTAATTGAGCGAGTGAGAAAAAACACAGGGTCAAGCTTGGTACAAGGGAAGTAGAAAGGGTGAAAACTGAAAAATTAAAAAATATTGAGGGTAACTACAAAAAAAACAAACACCCAAAACTCCAGGAAAGGTAGAGTAAGAATCTTTTGAGTTGCGATCCAATCAATGGGCATAAAAATGACTTCCTGGACATATGAATGCAGAACTTGAGAGTTGGTATAACTACTTTGTTTTTGCAATATTCTTGGGCTTATGGACCCTTTTTTTAAGTTGAATTCCTCAGTATTTCACTTTTTTCAGTTTCTACACTGTTGCTGCTAGTAAAGATGAAGACGTGAAAAAGCATGCATCATCCAAAATTGAACATTTTCTATATCATTGTTTTTACTTGGAGAAAAATGAAGGCCAATGGGCATGTTGTCATTTTTTTAGTGCACGGTTTTTAGCGTGATATTTAATGATTGAATTTTTTCTATAAGTTATTTATTACTCCAATATTTTGTATTTTTTCTATCAACTATTAAAGTAGTCCTACTGATTTGACCTTCAGACAGTTTATTCTGTGACTTTTAGTTTTTGAACTTTTTCTCTATTACTCTCAACTTTGATCATTTTGGTTGTTCTGTTGACCCATTAATGGAACCCCCACCACGTGGCTCATAAGCCACATCATCACCAATAAAAATGCGTCAAGTGTCAACAAATAAAAATAAAATATATTAAAAACCTGCAAGAAAAATTTTTGAAAAGCAAAAAAGCCAAGCCACCCATTTGATGGGGAGGGGAAGGGGAACCTCCCCCTTATGATCTGAAAGTTTATTTTAATAAATCAAAATATTTTTTGATTTTTTTTTGGGTTTTTAAGTTTTTATTTTATTTTTTTAATTTTTTTATATTTTATAATTTTATTTGTTGACATGTGGTGCATTTTTATTGGCGATGATGTGGCTTATGAGTGGGTTCCATTTTTATTATTGGGTCTCATGGATGTGCAGCGGATGGATCAAAATGATCCAAGTTGAGAGTACATCGATGAAAAAGTTCAAAATTAAAAGTTAGGGAGTAGTTTATCTAAAGGCCAAACTGCATAGACTATTTTAGTATTTAACCCTTTTTTCATTCAATCATTTGATTGATGAAGATAATTTGTTTTCTGGAAGTATTGCATTTTTGAGGCATTTTCTGATTCTTTGAATATTTTGTTTTGAATCAATGTGCCTTCACATTGATCCTATGCTGGCTATTCCTTTTTGTAGGTGTTCCTGTTACTGTCAAAATTGAGAGTCTCCGCTGTTTTGCACTCCTTTGCTTTCATTCCGAAGATAGATTGCCAATTGAACTTTTTGCTGAATTTCCTTCAGTTCTTGTCCCATTGACCAGTGATGACCAGGTATCAATGTCAATTACCATTATTTAGTATCGTATTTTCATTGCTGTGGCAACTTTGAGTTTCTAGATTTTAAGAAAGGGGTTTCTTAAACATTTCTACTGTAGCAGGCAATTATTTACCTCCTGTAGTTGTTACATTGAAAGCATGCGTATTATTAGGTTCTGATTCCTTAAGGATCCGTTGTCTTTCCTTTCAGGATATAAGGGTTGCTGCAATGAACTGCATTGAAGGACTATATGCCCTATGGGCTCGTGCAGACTTTTCTAGCAAGAAAAATGGTATCATTGCTGTCGTAATGAAGTTGTTATATGTTCTCTCTATTTTTTGCTCCAGTATGGGCATATTCTCAATCTATTCATTGGCAGGGAATAATTGTATTTGGAGTCATTTTCTTGGTGAACTTTTGGGCTTGATGGTTCAACAAAAAAGGCTTATACTATCAGACAAACAATTCTTGCCATCATTGTTGGAATCTTTGCTTGGCTCATCTTCCTGTAGCCTTCTAGTGCCTCAAAGTATTCAACAGAGGTAGGTACCTATGAAATGCTGTCGTTATATAAAACCTTTGTACCCCATCTTGATCATCTTAATTCATCATTCTCATTCACTCTGAAGATTATGCTGTAAATGTATTGATGCTTCTCCAGTTTATATAATATATATATATATATATATATGGTTTTTCTGTTTGTGTTGTTGCCTTTTTGGTTGGATTTTGGAATTATTTATTTGGGGGTTTCTTTTCACCGTTCTCCTTGTGATGTGTGCGACTAAGCATGCTTAACATCCAAAATTTAAGATTTAAATCGAAGGTCCCCCATGGTTGTTATTCATCAATACAAGTTCAGAAGTACTTCTCCCATGAAAGAATATGGTCATAGTATTCCTTTGCTGGATACTGCTTAATTTTATATACTACAACAATTTTGGTAGTTTCTAGCGTGGGGCATATATGGTTTATACTAACAATTTTCTTGATTAAGGGATGTATTGGTTTTCATAGAGATTGAATGTGTATGAGTCTGAGGATGTGGATAATTAGGCACCTCTTCTGCTAGTACTGATAACTTTGTTTTTATTTCTCTTGATGTTTATTTCCTTTTTATTTAGCCTGCCCCAATACTTGATTTTCAATTATTTTAAGATTCTTGTATGTTGCGTGATAAAAAGATGCAACTAGGATAAAACGAAGTCTTGGCAAGTTTATCATTTTGGAGCAAAAGTGTGCACAATTTGGATTGTGATGCCTAGTTAGCAGCTGCCTTGGGGTTTAGGATGTGAGTTGGTTGCTTTAGTTCATCTGTTAGTGGGCAAATTACCATGTTGCATCTGTTGATCTTAGGTATGATCTTCATTAATATATCTCACGTCGTGTTTCTGATTCCTTCATAATGCCTTTTGTCTTTTGAGATGTGGAGCTTATAATTGAAATTCTCTCCCTCTTCCTCTTTTTACATCTTATGGATTTATTGCTTGGAAAGTAGAAAGTTTTTCATCATGCATTTGTGATGGTTTTTTAATGAACTTTTTTATCAATAATTATTTGAGTAGTAGTTTTTTATTTTATTTTAATAAATGATCATATCATTTTTTATAGGTCCTTCAAGAACAGTTTCTAAGTATTTAGTTTTTAACTAATGTCCATTAATAATTCATCAAAAATTTTTTTTTTATTCATCAAAAACTAATGTCCATTAATAAGCATATTCTAATCCTAGTTTTTTATTCTCCAACCTTCTTTGACAGGTTTGATCAATCTACAAAAGAAAATATTCTTGCCTTTATTTTGGGTTCTGCTCTCAAACTTTCTGATTATGGGAAGGTTTCACACTATCTTTTTTCACCATAATTTCATGTTTATTATTTTCATTTATGTAGACCTTCTCTAGACACTTTTAATAGGGTGGAGATAAAATTAAATGGGACTTGAATGTCATATGCAGCTAATGATTCTATCTTTACTCAAAGGAATGGACAGTGCTGTTATGCACATTAAAGATGTCAAGTCCTTTTTATCTTTACTTTTGGAAAGACGCAGTCAATATTACTTTGAACCGGACAAGTCTTGCCAGAAATTGTTGAAAAATGAGATTGAGATCCTATGCCTTCTTCTGGAGGTAAGTTAAATATGGTTCTGAATGTTTGTGAGTTTATGCTTCCCTTTGTCTTTCTGTATTTAATTTGGACTTCATCATCTTGTTAAATAGAGCTGTGCTTCAAGCTCTGTTCTTGATGAATATGCTTTTGGAGATTATTTATTGAAGGCGTTGCAAGTAAGTTGGTTGCAACTTGTTTAAGATTTGTTCCTATATTCTGGATTTTGCTGTTGCCTTGATGTAATGACATCTGGTGTTGGACTCTTCAGTTGGACAGCATGACTTCAGAAGACCCAGCTGTTATACTGCCTATTATCACTGTTTTAAAGAAGCTCAATGGTCATCTTTACTATGGGTTGCAGAATGATGTACAGGTGACTTTTACTCATTAACTGGGACCCATGTATTGCTTGGAAATCCTATTGAGTCTCAATATTTTTCTTTAACTACTATATGTAATCATGGAACAATAATGTATATTCTCTCCTATGTTTTTTTTTTTTTTTAAATATAAAATACTTTTTATTCCTGTTATGGCTGAAATCTGTGGTTTTGCTTTTCTGTTCCAAGCAGGAGCGTCTGTTTTATCAACTGGTGTTCTTATTCCGGCATGCTAATGGGGATGTACAAAATGCAACCAGAGATGCCTTGCTGCGGTTAAATGTTTGTCTCTTGCTTTTTCAGTTTCTTTTCTTTGTTGGAGTACCTTCAGCATTTTTTGTTATTGCACCACTTATCAAGTATTTTAAATCTGTTGGTAGAAAATTTTTGCTTTTGCTTAGGCTTCTACTTCAATTTTGGACTGTTATTTGACACTTTGAAGAAGAATGCAATTTAATTTCTTAGTATGATCATGATGACCAACCTTTGAGGAGAAAGTGAATTAGTATTCATAAAATATAATGGAAATTAACACATTGAAAAAAAATTATTATGAGAACTTTGTGCCTGAATGGGATGAGTCAGGCTTCATCTCTGATGAGCAAAACGGATAAGGAAATCTTGGTGCTTTTGAAGTCCTTACTGTCAGTTTACAGGCAAAAAGGTTCTGAAAAGTCCAAAGCTCGATCAAATTAGCTGTGAATCACTTTTATTGGAGAGTCGATTGTGATTTCTCTTTGAGAAGATCCTCATGCATACTTCCTGTGGACCTGGGTTTTGCCTATCTCTATGAATATAACTTCTTGATTATCTATCAAAAAAATCTCTTTTTGAGAAGCTATAAAAGCTTTTGTTAATAATAAAGTGTAGGTGTAACCCAGATATACAAGACTATACAAGAGAGGACACCTAGTTTAGAGGTGGCAGTAGATACTAGGTAATCATGAAAGCTTAGTAGGGTTTGGTTGGAGAGACCATTTGAAAAGGAAGAAGTACACCAAGTAATCAGGAAAATGAACAAAGATAAAGCCCCATGCCCAGATGGATTCACTATGGCTTTTTTTTGGACTTGTTGGGAGGTGGTGAAAGAGGATGTAATGCTGATTTTTCAAGAATTTTTCACTCATGGAAAATTTGAAAAAAGCCTAAATGCTACTTTTATTGCTCATGCTACTTTTATTGCTCTAGTCCCTAAAAAGGTTGGGGCAATGGAGGTACCTGATTGCAAACCGATTAGTCTTGTGGGTAGTATGTATAAGGTACTTTCAAAAGTGCTGGCCAATAGGATGAGCACGGTCATGGAGAAGATCATCTCTAAAACTCAAAATGCCTTTGTGAAGGGGAGACAAATTTTAGACTCGGTTCTTATAGCCAATGAATGCTTGGATAGTAGAATCAGGTTGGGAGTCCCAGGTATTTTATGCAAACTTGATATGGACAAGGCATATGACCCTGTGAACTAGGAATTCTTGGTATACATGTTGAGTAGATGCGGGTTTGGGAAAGATGGAGGAAGTGGATAAAACATTGTGTGTCAACAGTGCGCTTCTCGGTCTTGGTAAATGGTGAGCCGGTGGGATTCTTTAATCGCTCGCGGAGATTGCGACAAGGAGATCCCTTATCACCCCTCCTATTTGTTCTGGTAATGGAGGCCTAAGTAGAATGGTGTCGGCAGTAGTAGGGGGAGGATTTTTTTCAAGTTTTCCCATGGGTGATATCCATGGCTCCACCATTATTTCTCACCTTTTGTTTGCAGATGACACTTTGTTATTTTGTGAGGCAGATGCAGGACATATCCAATCTCTGAAGGCTATTTTACTTTGTTTTGAAGCAGTTTCCGGGTAGAAGATTAATCTTAGTAAGATGGAGATGGTTGCGGTTGGTGAGTAAGCAATATTGGAGGATTGGCTAATATTTTGGGTTGCATGGTCTCTCCATTGCCTTTGAAGTATCTTGGTCTTCTGTTGGGGGGTTTTTTCAAAGCAAAGTCAATTTGGGAGGGGGTGTTGGAAAAATTCGAGCGTAGGTTGGTTGGGTGGAAAATGATGTATTTATCAAAAGGGGGGCGGATCACACTCATCAAAAGTACATTATCCAAACTTCCCACATACTATTTATCCTTATTTCCCCTCCCTGCTAGCATTGCAATGAGGATAGAGAAATTACAACGAGATTTTTTATGGGGTGGTATAGGGGTTCGGAATGTGAGGGCTTTTAATAAGACTTTGTTGGGGAAATGGTTGTGGCATTATAATTATGAGAGGGAAGCCTTATGGAAAGGGTTGAGTGACATGAAGTATGGGAGTGAACGAGGGGGTTGGTGTTCTAAAGAGGGTAGGGGGACATATGGAAGTATATTAGGAAGGGGTGGGGCTTTTTTTTAAGTAATACCTGGTTGTGTTTGGGGGATGGTAGTAGGATCAGTTTTTGGACGGATATGTGGGTGGGAGACACGGCTTTAAAAGATGCTTATCCTACAATTTTTAGTATTGCATGGTAAAAAGAAGCTTTGGTGGCTAATTTGAGGGTAATCAATCAAGGCTCATAGGAGTGGAATCTTAGCCTTATTAGGGATGCACATGATTGGGAAGTGAATGTGCTGGTGGAATTTTTTAACTTGCTGTATAATATTCCTATTGTTGCCACAACCGAAGATGTGATTGTATGGAGTCCTTCTAGAAATGGGAAATTCTTGGTACTCTCTTTTTATGATGTCATTACCATACAACAAAGGCTCAATTTTCCTTGGAAGAATATTTGGAGAAGTAAAGCACCCACTAGGGTTGCATTCTTTGTATGGACAGAAGCTTTGGGGAAGATTTTGACCATTGATAATCTTAGAAGACTTGGCCTAATACTTATGGATTGGTGTTGTTTGTGCAAGAATAATGGTGAAACAGTGGACCATTTACTCCTAAATTGTGAGTTTGCTAGGGAAATATGGAATTACTTATTCAGCAGAATGGGTATGGCATGGGTGATGCTGGGTAGGGTGGTTGATATGCTAGCAAACTGGAGAGGGATCACGGGGACACCATAGATCGCAGCGGTGTGGAAGATGGCTCCAATATGTATTTTTTGGTGTATTTGGAGTGAAATAAATGAGAGACTATTCGAGGATCATGAACATTCCTCGGATGAGTTTCAGTGTTTTTTCTGGAAGTCTTTGTTCTTGTGGGCCATTGCCATAGATTTTAATGACCTCAACTTCCATGATTTCTTTGTAACTTCTTCTAGCTCTTAATTAGGTGTATGCACATGTATACTTCCAGTGTACCCGGGCTATGCCCCTTTATTTCAATAAAATTACTTATTACTTATCAAAAAAATATGAAAGCTTAGTCCATTGTAATCTATAGCTAATGCTCAAAAGGATTTTTTTTTTTTTTTGAAAAAAGACGTGTAAGTTCATCCTTTTCCTTTCTCGATCTTTGAAGTTCCGACCATTCCTCTTCGTCAAAATGCACCAGAAAAGACATATAGTGGCCATCTTCCACACTATTATAAAGAGACCTACCTCCCTTCTGGGCATTACCCATGCTAACCCCATTCTGCTAATTAAGTCATTCCATAGGGCTTTGGCTTCCTCACAGTCATTTCATGGGGCTTTGGCCTTCACCACTTGAACCAACCCTCAGATACTCAAAATTAATTGAGCTATATGAGGGTTTGCTTCTTATGCTTATGTGAAAAGAAGCCTGTACATGTGGAATCTTTGCTGATAAAAGGATTGTCATACTGTTACTCTTCCTTTAGACATTTTCTTTGTTTGTTTTCTTTAAAAAAAAAAAACAACTATATCGAGATTGCTGAACCACCCTGTTTCTTTGTCCATGGTGCATATTTCCACACAAAAATCTTAAGGAAATTTATTCAATGTTAAAATTCTTTAGTTAGGGACCATTTTGTTTTGATTTTTTTGGGCTTGAAAGATCACATATATTAGGAGCAAAAGCACGTTTGAAAAGGAAATAGGATTGTTTGTGTTTCAGAATGGTTTCATATCTTTCCATTGATTAAAAAAAAAGGAATGGTTTCATATCCTGCCAATCTAAACTTAAGTGCTGTAAACTTTTCTATAATTGCAACATAATCGTCTTGCATGCATAGAGTGTGAGTGTTCTAGATGTTGCTTTGTTTCTATTTTTTGATTATTACTTGTTGTGATTATTATATTGTATTGAATATATCAAAAAGGAAAAATCTAATTAAATATGCTGGCGAGTTTTTTGGAGTGAATTTACTTTTAGTTTGTTTTAGTGATGTGAAGGAAAACGATTCCTTTTGGATTTTGCAGATATCCTGTTCCTCTGTTGGTCAGATGCTCAATTTTATTCTCAGCCAGGAAAGTCTCATAATTAGTTCAGCATATGGAAAGAAGAAGAAGAAGTTACTTGAGCGTAGTAGGTCAAACCTTCCTCATAACGTGATATGTAAAGGAGGAGATGCATTGTCTTTACTTAGCTCTCTGCTTGATGTTTTGCTACTGAAGAAAGACATTGCAAACAGGTCTGCTTTTTGGAATGTTTCTAATTCTGAATTTAGTAAAATTCTCTGTGGTGTTGGAGCAAAGTACTTTCTCAGACTAAATTGATTCAATTTACTGGTTGCAGGGATTCTCTATTAGGACTCTTATTTAAGCTTCTTGGCAAAGTCTTTTCAGATGAATGGATACAAGGCACTCTTATCCAGGATGAAAAGGTGATCCAAGTATCACCCAACATTTCTCAGGCCATGTCTAGCGCAATGTGTTACATTCAGCAGACACTGTTAGTAATCCTGGAAGATATTTGTGCTTCACTTATCAATGCTGTTCCACTTAAGGTGTGCCACCCATTTTTTTGGATTTGGAAAACATCATTTGGCGATGCTAACAGTCTCTATTACTCTCCCATTATTTATTCATTTTTTTAAATTACGCTTGGCTCATGTTCCTTGCAGGGTGACATCATACATGAAACGAACATCAAGTTGTTGGTCAAGTGTGCCAATTCTGCGAAAGATGGAGTCACCCGTAACCATGTATTTTCACTTATTTCCTCTGTAGCAAAGGTCGTCCCAGAAAAAGTTTTGGACCACATACTAGATATTCTTAGTATCATTGGAGAATCCACTGTATCCCAGGTTTGTTGATATATATATATTTTTTGCATAGATTACGATGTACCACAGCTAATTTTATTTTAATTTTGTGACTAAACATGGTATGTCTGTTGGATCAATGCCCCGTTACCTGGATAGCCCTTGTACTCATATAGAGGAAAAAATACAAATTTTATGAAAGCTTAGGGACTTTTTGAACAGCATATTAGATATTTTCTCATGCTTTCAATTTCAACCTTAACAGTTTTAGTTGCCTGATGTATAATGTAGAATAAAGTAGGTACGGTTGGTTGGCCAGCTCCGGCTTACTCCACCTAGGTTCTTAATTAAATTCCCTTCTCTTTACAGGAAAAGAGAAAAAAATCTACTGGCGAACATAACTTACACATCCATATGGGATTGTACCTATTATCTCACCCTTCACTCCTTGTGTATAGGAAGAAGGGATGACATTTAGTAAAACAATGATTGGAAGGCATTCTAAATCTTAGATCTGTACTAATCACATAATCTTTCTAATCTGTCTGCAGATTGACAATCATTCTCAGCGTGTATTTGAGGATCTTATATCTGCATTGGTTCCATATTGGTTATCAAAGACACATAACGTGGACAAATTACTTCAAGTAAACTATCTGTCTTTAGCTGTCACCATCTCTTCTGCTCCATTGGCTATAATTATGTCTAGGGTAGTGTTCTAATTTGGTTGAGTTTTTCCTAAAGGTTTTTTTGAAGGTGCTGCCTGAAGTAGCTGAGCACAGAAGGCTGCTAATTGTTGTATACTTATTAAGGTAGCATCAGTTTTTTATAATGGTTTTTTGTTACTCCTGCTTAAGGCTGCTTAAATCCTGTTTTTTATAATCTTTCTTGTTGGTTCTTCATCTCCTGCTTAAGTTCGTGCTCCTCCACAGGACTCTGGGAGAACATAGTAGCTTGGCTTCATTGCTTGCTCTTCTATTCCGTTCATTGGTTTCAAGGAAAGGATTATCTTGCCTTAAAAACTTGTGCGATTCAGAGAATTTCACATTATTGATGCACAAAGAGTGGGAGTATGACTTTGCATTTCAAATTTGTGAGCAATATTCATGCCTGATATGGCTTCCAGCTCTTGTTCCGCTGCTTCAACAAATAGGGAAAGGTAGTCTGTGTCAAGAACTTTTTATGGAATTGCTATTCACATTGCAATTCACTGTACATAAAATGGAAGATCCAGAGTTCGCTGTCAAGCTTGAATCGGGGGAAGATTCAGATGATATTCAGGTATGAATCATTTAGCTTTTTCACTCCCTTTACTATAGCTTTCTGAATCATTAATTGTTTGTTCAGAAGGCCTTGGATTTGTTCTTCAGGAACCTCTTGCCTGCATTCTGTCATCATCTGCAACTTTTCATTGTACTTTGCTATCCTGTTATTCACTTCCGTATACCGCCATTCAATATTTCAGGGCTCGCATAATAGTTTAAAGCATATCTTTTCTGAGGGCAGGGATGGTAAATCCTCTTGAAAACGAACTGACCCAAAATACTAATCCAAAATTGACTAGCATCAGTTGTCACCCATCAAAGACTTGTTTTGCTTTAGATATCTATACCATTGGGATTTCCATTCTGTGTTTAGATATCCTTTTTTTGATAGGTAATCAAGAATTAAGAATTATATTCATAAGAAAAGGAATGTAACAATCCAATCCCAATATTATTAGGGATTTAATATTGATAATTTTATTGGGTCTAAATTAGGTTTAATGGGCCATTTTGGATAAGCTGATGGGCTATTATTTATTGAGGTTTGTATAATGTGGATCCTAAATTAGACCATATAATAAATTTATTTATTTGTATCTTAAAATATTATCAAAAATATTTTATAATGAATTTTTTCAAATTCTATTAATAAGATGTGTAATTTAATTCAAGTTATCATTATTGTTATTATTATTATTTTGATGACGGGGGAATTGCCCCATAGTAGAGCCCTTAGGACTCACCCATGGAACCTAATAGAATAAATGTATTTAAGTATTTTAAGCTCTCTCTCTCTCTCTCTCTCTCTCTCTCTCTCTCTCTCTCTCTCGGGTGATCACGTTACAATAGATCACATTGTAACTGATTCAAATTGAAATGTTGAAGCCCTCTTTATATTTTGTCCTAGCAAACCACCTTTTCTAGAATCAAAACAAGCCCCCAGGTTGAAGTTGATATACATTGCACCCACCAGTAGTACTCTAGATCCCTCCATTTCGTAAAAATGACTTTATTCTTAACCGTGGGGGAGTGGGGTGTTATGAGGAAGTATAAACTAAGTACATAGAAAGTATACATGAGAAGTACCTAACTAGGGTTTACAATCGAAAGTAGAAAATCATGGACATTTAGACCATTTAAATCAAGGACCCCCACCTAGAAAAACAAGGTTTTAAAGAAGAGAACTTCAAACTCATCTATTGTCCTCTGGTGATCCTCGAAACTTCTATCATTTTGCTCCCTCCAAATGCACCAACGCATACTTATAGGGACCATCTTTCATATTGCTACCACTTGAGGATTGCCTTGAAGTCCTCTGTAGCTTGCTAGAAAATCCACCAGCCTACTAGGCATGGCCCAGGATAATCTTATTCCCACAAAAAATCATCCCATGAGGTCCTGGCCACCTCCCAATTAGAAACTGGTGATCGAATCTTGTGTAGGAATGCTGTTCAAACAAAAAACTGCTTTTAGAGGGGCTTTTGTCTTCCATAGATTCCTCCATGGAAAAGATGTCATGCCTTGGCTAGTTAGAACTTGGTAGAATGATCAAATTGTGAATCTACCTTTTGTGGAGGGGCTCTAGCTGATCTTATCTATGGTGCCCTTAGTCATCCTAGCAGAATATAGTAGGCAAAGAACTCGGTGATAACCTCCAACTCCGAATCTTGTGCAACCTTATTGAAATCTACATTCCATTGAGGGGAGCCGTGAGAGAAGAACAAGAGATCAACTATTGAAGCATCCTTCACCTGTACAAGGTCAAAAAAGGTTAGGGAATGTTTCTTTGAGGCTTTGTTCATCACACTATTTGTCGTGCCAAAATTTGACTCCAGAGCCATCACCTATTTCAATACGTGCAAGGCTTAAGATAGTCTCCCACCCTTTTCTAATGTATTTCCACAAGTGGGTTCGCGTACCACATTCGAGCACCATCCTCCCCAAACTTCGATTCTATAACAGACTTCCATAGGGCCCCCATTTCTTGTTGGTACCACCAAAACTATTTACCACCAAAGCTTAGTGTGGTGAAAAATAATCTCTTCAGCTCATCTAGGAACGGTTATGGTCTTTGAACCTAGTAATGATTCCTTACCACAGAGGAATCATTTTCCATATAGCAACAATATGGGTGTGACTCAGAAGACCTCTCCAACACCCAAAAATGTCCACAACCCTTTTGGGCATTACCTGTGCCACTCCGGTCCGATTGAAGATGTTGTCCTAAGAAAGCTGGCACCTTGCAGTGTATGTAACGACCTGACCCAATAATTGTAAGGTTGGAAAATTGATCATTTTTATTAGGCCTAAATTATACTTAATGGTTCATATTGGATAAGCTCACGAGCGATAAATTATTGACGTTAGTTAGGAGTTTTAATTTGGATAAATAACTAGGTTAAATCTCATTTATTATTATTATTTTTTTATGTCTGGGAACCTTTCCAAGGCAGGGCCCTTTGGACCCACCCCTACAGAGTAAACCTTGGTCCCGTGCACCGCATCCTCAAAAGTTTCCCTGCACAAAACTGGTTAAATTATTGGCTTCTCATCAAGGGGTGTCGCCTCAAATGATTGTTTGCACCCATGAGGTGTTTAATTTTGGACTTTTTTTTTTTATTGTTTTTATTTTTTATGTCGGAGAACCTTTCCAAGGCAGGGCCTTTGGACCTTGACCTTGAAGGGAGTGATGCCCCAAGGCGAAGGCCTTCATCACTTGGGCCAACCCCTTGGGGTTAAATCCCATTTATTATTTATTGAAGGAGTTAAGACTCCTTTTAGAATTTAAAAATTGGCCATTAGAAATTTATTTTAATTTAAAATCATCACTAATTGAAGCCCCCGACGTAGTCTCAGTCACTATCAATCCTACATTGAATGAACTATTAGATCATGTTTTTAAATTCAAACTCTCTTATTGAATGATCATGATCAAGTCAACTCGAACTCAAACTTGTCGGCACCCTCTCCCAAATCTCTCTATACATATCTCCCTTCTGTATGTTATTTGGTAAAAAACTATAAACCTCCATAAGTTTAACGGATGAACCCCAGATACCCAATCCAACACCATGCATGACCCATGTTCACCACGCCAATAGTCGACTGCCTCATTCCTCTCACAACATTCCTCACGTTTTCTCTCTTCTTCTAGTTTACCTGATTGATTTCATACCAGAAATATTGGATTAACGCTGCGAGTTAAGTAACTTGATCATAATTGGGATTAACAACGTTAGTTAGTTATATATATTATTATTATTAAAGCTAGTTCTTTCAAAGCCAGTGTTTACGTACCCACATGTCATGATATTTTCAAGCACGTAATTCATCATGTTTCATTCTGCATATTATAGTTATGTATGGGGGTGAACACCGACCCATTAGGCACAGTTTTTGGGCAAAACCGCTGCCGACCTGAAACCCTTGGAGCAACTGACCGTCACCGGTTGAGGGGGAGGAGAAAAACCGTCCATATCGACTCTGGCGGTTCACGGTCGGTTCTCGGTTCCCCTTGCCGACGATGGTTGTCAAAGAGAGATAGAGAGTTGCAGAGGAGAAAGAGGACGTGAGAAACAGAAAACATATCGAGGAAGAAGGTGGAAGAAGACTATACAAATTGGAAACAACACCGTTTGGTTTTAAATCCAATGGCGTCGTTCCACTTATTTTTTTTTGCTCTGTAATGGATAAAACAACGCCGTTTGGTTTAATACCAAATGATGTCGTTTCAGTTGTGTTTAAACACAACGAAAGGCGTAAAATGACACCGTTCCACGGTTTGAGCTGGCCTTAAACTGCGATCGAATTGATGACATTTGGTTTTCATAAAATTCTGCTACCCGCCGACCGGTTCCAACCTCCAGCGGTTGGTCTGATCTGTTCCCGGCCAGTTTGGCAGTTTTTTGTACACCCCTAGTTATGTATGTATTATGCATCTTACATTACATAAAACGTGTAAGTTTTCATAAGATCAAGTGTAAGATAAACTCAGAACAGTTAATCAGATGACCCTTCAAATGCATGGTACCAATGCAGTTTCAGGGTTAATGTGCAAGCCACGGACTCAAGCGTGGTCCACCATAGTATGCCAGAATACTATTAGCGGCTCCCCTTGCAATTGCGGGATGTGGGGCTAGTGCACAACCTCGCAAACAAGGTTTAGTGCTTTGACTAGTCAGATAAATTAGACCAGTTAGTTAATTCAGATAAATCAGTCATGCATAGCATAAACATCAGTATGATCAAGCATGATTTTAAACTCTCAGCATATTTGATCATACTGATGTTATTGTTAACTGTGGGGAGCGAGGTGTTACAATGTAATTGTAAATGATCTGCTGTTTCCTCATTTTTCTTGTACAAATAACTCTAGTCCATAACAAAAGACCACATTTCCTCATATCATCCTAAGGATTTTCCCAAGGGAAGCAATCCAACCAAAAAAAGCTACCTTTGGGGGGGTACCTTGCATCTCCAAATGCTCTTCCAAGGAAAATGGTTGCTGTGTTGAACTGATAGATTCTTGTAAAAGGATTGAACCGTGCATCTCCTACTCCCAGCCAAAGTCCATATTATCCTATCCACCACAGCATTACTTGAGCTGCTTTTAGAAATTAGATGTTCACTCTGATGAACTGTTGGAGATATCCATCAAATCTGCCACTATAGCCTCCTTATCACGTGCAATCAGAAATAGAGTAGGGAATGTGCTCTTGAGGGCCCAAGCACCACACCAAACATTGTGCCAAAGTATTGGCATACTGCTATTGGTAGACTGATGATGTCACAAAGACAGAACTGGAAAAAGTCAGATACCTCATAAGATAAGGGTTTGGCATGAGTTAGGGGTACAAGAGTTTATTAAAACCTGAAAAGTGAAAGAGTAGGTCGCACGCAAGGGAGGACAGAACCCCACTTCTACTCACCAAGGAGAAGGTACTTTTATTTCGTTTCTTCTGGAGTGATATATATCAGTGCCTGGACTGGGGGGTGTTGGCCCATGGGAAAACGTTTTCAGATGCGATTATGAATCGAACCAGATTGAAACATTCAGCTGTTGATGGACAAACTTTGCCAAAATGTATACTGGCCGAAAAACTCTAGAGCCCATACCTACTTCAAATCTAAAGTGTACCACACCCCCCCCCCCCCCCCCCCCCCCCCCCCCCACACACACACACACACACACACACCACAAGAACAACAATTAGCATTTTGAAAATAAAATGTTATTCAAGAATTTAGAAAGGAACCTATTTGTGGGGGTAGGATGGAAGATCAGTCCTTACTATGGGGGATTTTGGCAAAGAATGAAAAGGGAGAGAGAGAGAGAGAGGTGTTTAACTCTTAACCTTGAATCTCAATTTTTGTGATCAAGTACAGATTGGGATTCAAAGTTAATCGCTACTTGGTCTTGCTCTCTAGTTACTCCAGTTTATGCAAGGATTGAATGTGTTGGAGGCTAAAATAGAGGACTAGAAAAATTTGAGAATTGCTTTTTTTTATCAGTCTCTGGAAAGGGTCTATTGTTATATGGCTCCCAGCACTGGTTTCCTATGGAGTAGATATGTCCAAGAGGATTCCTCTGGAAAGTTTTCCAACAGTTTTACATCAGTAACTGTTCTACTTTTCTTTTTCCTCGATCTTTTAAATCTTAGAATGTAACTTCTATGTTGGTGTTTTCTACACCTGATTACGCTCCCCAATGAATATAGTAATTCTTTATTAGTGGTAAATTTGTTGCTTATTGAAAAAAAAGGAAATTGTGCTTCTGGAATGATATGGTGCTTTACTCAAAGTTTAAATTCTATAAATGGAAACCTTACTTTCCCAATGGGATCTAACTAAAACTAATTCATTTGTAAGCCACGGTTCATAACTCTTCAATTGCTTATGGAACTCCATGGATATGTACAAAATGAATCCCTTATTGGGTAAGCTGAAGCATCTACATGCACTCTTGATGATAAGGTGTCTATGACTATTATTCCTTGAACGTGATCATATAATATTAGTGGAAATCCCTATTCTTTCTTTTTTTTTGTTTTGGTGCGTAGGCCGTATGGCCCGTATTGGGATTGCCATGAGAATAGTTTTCAAAATGATTCGTGCACTCTTATGTTTTTTTATTTTTGGGTGATAGATTATTTTGCATGTTGGGCGATCAACACTATCAGTACGTTTTATATATGTTCTGAATGTGTTTGAATGAGCCAATTTGAGACTCTGACATCTGTCTCAACCATATCTGCTGCTATATAGTTCTTTTAGCCTTTTCCTTTTTTTATTTGGGTTGTGGGTATCTATGGTAGCAAGCAATTTAAAATTACAACGATGATGATGGATGCTTTAATTTCGCAGAGAACACTTGGAGAGCTGATGGAACAGGTTGTTTTGCTCTCACAACTTGTGGATGCTAGTAGGAAGGAAATATATGTTGTTGTCATCAGGAAAGAATTAAAGGAGTGTCTGCGAGCTGTCTTGAAATGCGTTACCATGCATATGATCCCTTCAGCATACTTTAAAGGCATTATCAGATTGCTTGGCCATACGGATGGAAACGTGAAAAGGAAGGTACACCCTGTGATAAGACCATTTGTATATGATTTGTATACGATGAGTTTAATAGGATTTGCATCTGTAACTAGGCTTGGAGATTATCATTAATGTTGACTTATGGGGTCTGAGGGCACTTAGTACGCTTTACTTTAAATCAGTTGCATGCCTAAATATAATTTTTTTTCTCTTCATTCTTACCATTTTGAATGTGTCAATTTTCCAAGTACATAAATTGGAAGTCAAGTGCGACTTTACTTAGTGTGTTACTGCTACCTTTTCTGTTTGGTAAATAATGGGATACCCATTGTAAAACAATTCAAGTTGGTTTTAATTTGAAGTAGATCTTGTGACGATGAGATGGAAAAAAAGAAGATAGAAATAGTAACCAAAAGTGACGAAAATAAGTTTGAAATGTTTTTACCTATTAAAAAAAATGTATTTGAGGTTCTTAATTTTTATTTTCATAATCGAATGCTTAGAATGTTTACTGTTGGTCCATAATAAAACTCCTATGTCCCTGGTAGTATTACAGTGTATCAATTTTGCACCTATACTTTGATTGTGTTAGGATAAAAGAGCTTTGGTGTAGTAGTGGTCGTATTATCCTTTATTTTGATCTATGAGCCTAGATGACTTCAGTCATTCAAGTGCACTATAGTTATCTCGTTACTTCATAGATGGAGTATACTTCAATGCAGGGTCTTGGGCTTCTATGTGAAACAGTCAGGGGTCATGACTCGGTTAAATCAAAGCGTAAGGGTAGAAGAGGCTTCAACCCAAGCCCAAGTAGTAATTGGCTGCATTTGGATGAGACTGCTCTTGAATCATTTGAAAAGATGTCTTTTGAAATTATTCATTTAGTTGATGAATCTCTCAACGATTCAGATACTTCCTTGAATCTGGCAGCTGTTTTGGCACTAGAAGCCCTGGCCAGTAGGTTTCCTTCTAATTATTCTATCTTTAGCAAGTCCCTTAGCTGTGTCGCAAAAGGTATTACTTCACACAACTTGGCCATATCCACTGGCTGCCTTCGTGCAACCAATGGTTTGGTCAATGTGCTTGGGCCAAGGTCAGTAGCCGAGATTCCTCTCATAATGGACAATGTCATAAAGATGTCTGGCAAAGTCTCTTCACGTTCAGATCTAAAAACAAAATGTGGTGATGGCAACGCTCCTGTTTCGATATCGACTCCCAAGGAGTCTCTTGCTCTGTCTATTCTTCTTGCGTTGGAGGCAGTTGTAGACAAGCTGGGTGGTTTTTTAAACCCATATCTTGGAGATATCGTGGAAATCTTAGTGCTTCGTCCTGAATACATATCAGGATCGGATCCAAAGTTGAAATTGAAAGCTGATGTCGTACGAAAGCTCCTTACTGAGAAAATCCCGGTAAGCCATCCTAATTAGAGATCTAGTATTTTCTTTGATCTGAAAACCCATGGAATTGGTTTCCGGTTCATTTATCTGTTTAAACCTGATTTTTATTTTCTTTTCCAGGTGCGACTTGTTCTTCCGCCTTTGCTAAAAATATACTCTAAGGCTGTTCAGTCTGGAGATTCAAGCTTGGCAATTGGTTTTGAAATGCTAGAAAAATTAGTTCGTACGATGGATAGATCATCTATTTATGGATACCATACAAATATTTATGACCTTTGCTTGCTTGCTCTCGATCTACGCCGCCAACACCCTGTTTCAATTCAGGATATAGATGTTGTAGAAAAAAGTGTCATCAACGCAACAATTTCTCTGTCTATGAAACTTACTGAGACCATGTTCAAGCCTCTTTTTATTAGGAGTATCGAGTGGGCAGACTCGGATGTAGAGGAAAATGCAAGTACAGGAAGCACCAATATTGATAGGGCTGTATCTTTTTACAGCCTCGTGAATAAACTTGCTGAAAATCATCGGTGGGTAGACATCCTGTTTATGTCTTTGCTACACTATTTATGGTTTCTATTTTTTTTTTTTTTTTCCTTTACTACCACTAATATACCAATCTGTATGTTATTGGTTTGAATTTTTTGTCTCTTGATTTGTTTGAGTAGGACAAACCTAGGATGGCTTCCTGAGTACCAAGTTCAAATAATCTGTCCCTTTGTGGGTGTTAACCACCCATATGGGTGAAATACGAAACTAGTATGAGAGAGATTTTCTTGAAATCTTACTTGTCAAAAAAAAAAAAAAAAAAAAATTTCTTGAAATCTTTCTGGGACTTTTAGCTCGTTCTCTTCCATCTTTCAATGGTATGTGGGGCATACAATTATATTATTTCAATTAAAATCTTTGATTGCACTTAAAAAGACAATTATTATTTCAAATTCTCATCCATGTATGCAACTCTTATGCTAACATAAGCAGTCATCTCATTCCTATTTATCTATGCTACAGGTCCTTATTTGTTCCCTACTTCAAATATTTGCTCGAGGGTTGTGTACGTCATCTCACTGATGTTGGAGATGCAAAAACTTCTGGTTTGATGCGAAAGAAAAAGAGGGCCAAGATTCAGGAAGCAGGCAAACACATGAAAGAGGAAAACAAATGGCATCTCAGGGCATTGGTCATATCATCGTTACATAAATGCTTTCTCTATGATACTGGGAGCCTTAAGTTTCTCGAATCAAATTTTCAGGCTAGTCACTCTACCACTATCTCTGAAATTTTTTAGAACGTGGAATATATTTTTAATAAATAAATAGCTGCTATTTATATTACTTCTCCAAATAAAGATATCACTTTTAATAGATACATAACTGCTGTGGTGTTGTATCTAGTTGCCTTGACGTGGCCTGGTTTGGATACAAGACTCATATCATCTAATTATTACAACTTTTCCAAATTCCCACACAAAATATAATAAATAATTCAATTTTTTCAAATCCAAAAACAATAATAATATTAAAAAATAATATTTTAACAATATTTTATTCAACTTTCATCTTAACTCATCTCACCTCAATTCATTATCCAAACTGCACCTTAGATTTTCCCATTACCAAGATTCACTGAGTTCACGAGTTCCCGTTAAGTGATATGCTTTTCAGTAGGTTTTTATTATCCAGCCGCTAGGATGTGGGTTTCAATTTCACTCTCCAGAAAATGACTTGCATGGTCATGGTTCCACGTGGTTCAAGTAACTTTTTCAAATTTCAAATAAAAAAATAATATTCTAATAATTAATTTTTTAATATTTATATTTAATTTTTTCTCTCATTTTGCAAAACTCAATACAACATCTTAACTCAAACTATTTCACTACTATTCATAGAATTTTCGTCTTATCTCATTATCCAAACATGTCTTTAGTCTTTTTTACCCTGTATGGTTTCTGTTTGTGCGTGCTGATAATTATAATAGACTTATTCAAAGAGACGTTATTATTTTCAATTTTGTTGTACCATAGGGGCCATAAACGATCATGTTAGTCGAATGAGTTTGAGAGACGAGTGAGTATACACTACATCTTTCTGAAATTTGAACTGAAGATGCAAACCGGAAGAAGTAACGGGAATTTCATTCTTAAGATATTGTAAATCTTTTACTTATAAAAAAAATAAAGATATGAAGTTACTGGAATTACATTCTTAAGATTTACATTTATTTTTTAAGTTCTTTGTTATATCCTTGTATTGATTTTATCTAGGCATCTATTTTGCAGGTTCTGTTGAAACCCATTGTCTCACAGCTTGTCATAGATCCACCTGCTTCTCTTGAAGATAATCCTAACATACCATCTGTGAAGGAAGTTGATGACTTATTGGTTCTTTGCGTTGGTCAAATGGCTGTTACTGCAGGGACTGATCTTTTATGGAAACCCTTGAACCATGAAGTAAGTATACAAGCTAGTTTTCTTGCTGTAGCAATTTGTCAATTCCCATCACCAGAAGGATTAACCTTTTGCTTTTGAACCCAAAGTTATTGGTCTTTAAATAATTGGGTTTAAAGATTATATGCAAGAATTTTTGGGTCTTTAATTTCACAATCTGATAGAGGTCTACTCTAACTTGTATGATCTTATATCTGTAATTCCTTTGAACCGTAATTGCCATGCCTTTTATATTTTTACCTATCAAACTTTGAGGCTCTGACTTCATCTCCATAATTATCTGGAACAACAGTCTCTCTCTCTCTCTCTCTCTCTCTCTCAGTTTTCCTTTTTCAAATTGTGTTGCAGGTTTTGATGCAAACTCGTTGTGACAAAGTGCGGTCTCGAATTTTGGGCCTGAGAATTGTTAAATATCTTCTGGAGAAACTGAAAGAAGAGTATCTGGTACTTGTAGCTGAAACAATCCCCTTCCTCGGTGAATTGCTGGAGGATGTGGAGCTACCTGTTAAATCTCTTGCACAAGAGATTCTCAAGGAAATGGAGTCCATGAGTGGTGAAAGCCTCCGGCAGTACCTCTGATATTTTCGGTGTAGCAGATACGGGCTCTTGGGCCGTTGCTTTTGGTAGAGCTTTTCTGGGAAAGCTGTAAATTGTAGATTTTGCTTAGGAAAAGAAAGAAAATTTTGTAGATTTTGATTTTATTGGAGGCTGAGGACAACCAACAAGCTCAAGCTCGGGTTTGGGAATTGAGAATTTACTTGTAAGGTTAAGGCCCTGTAATGAAATTATTGTGTCAGCAATTGCCTCATGTATACTTATTTCAGTTCTATATAAGCAGTTTTTATCCCTTAAGGAATCCCTCTACTGTTATATCAGTAAGCTCTACGTAGTTGTAGTTATTGTGTTATTATGGAACGATCACAAACAGAGTCAGTGGAAAGGAAAATGCTACTCTTTCTGCTATGGCTCCCGTTGGAAGTTAGCATCGGGACTTTTATTATTATTATTATTATTATTATTTTTACTTCATGATTAAGTAAGTGCTTTTTTAATAATATTGTGATTTTTTTTTAAAAATATCTAAAAGTGTTAAAAAATATATATAAAAAAATAGCAAATGTATATATATATATAAAAGCGGGAGCTCCCAGCTGTGGGAGCAGCACCGCAACAAGGAAAATATTCTCGATGTATGAAATTATTTAATAATATTTTTAATCAGTTGTGTTTTGTAGATACATGGTGAACTGTGGACACTTGAAAATAGATTATTAAAGAATATACATGGTAAATATTCTCGAATTGTTACAGAACTGCATTGCAACAGATTAAAGTGCACAATAGGGAGGTGATATTGGAACGATGCATCTATTTATGGCACTTCTACATCTGGGCGATATAGCCTCGGATCTCAATTTGGATCCATGATGCTGCTTTTGTGATATATTGAAGAACTTGTTGGCGAAGGTTTTGTTGTTAGTCGTGAGGGACTGTAGGCAAATGCTGATGAAGGACTGTGTAAATTACGAGTGGGGTTCTCACCCCATGCACACCATCACTCCAAACAATAGAACCTGATATAATTGGCATTTGTGATAGGTATGGTCCTCTAACCGTCACAGTGAAGCTTTTCTCTTCTCCAACGGCAGAGAATGAAAGAACAGACGGTTTCACATGGATGTGGATCAGAGGATCTGGTATATCTATGGAAGCATAGTAGGTTGAGTCTGGCGAGCCAACGTTTGTAACTGTTCTTCTGAAAGTGCCTCTGATCTTGTGGCCATCTTCAATGGCTAAGGAGAAGGAAGGATAGTTGAGATGCCAACCCCTACCAGGTTTGGTGCTTTCACAGACACTGCGGTCACCTGTGACTAGTCTTAGGGTTGTCGTGTTGTAGCCTTGGTGGCAGAGAAAGCCGATATAATCACTAGCAGATGCGTTGAAGACCAGCCCAGGATCCACAGCCTTCGCAGGGTTTAGGAGACCAGATCCATAAGCGAATTCCTCTTCATTTTCATGTCTATCTGGGTCCATCATGTATGCTAAAATGAAAAAAACAACAATGTTAAAACGACTCTTCATGTCTCAAAACATTAAAAACAAAAAGCCTATCTCATTACCTTACCTGTGGTCATGAGTGCGGATTTGATTGCTGCAGGAGACCAACTTGGGTGAGCAGCCTTCACGTGAGCTGCAGCTCCACTAGCATGAGGGCAAGAAATTGATGTTCCAGAGTCTATAAAGTACTTGGTACTCCTGGTATCCTGGTCGTAAACTGAAGCAGGTCCAATGGGAGACCAAGCAGCAAGGATATTAACACCCGGTGCAGAGAGATCAGGCTGTGATTATTATCATTAATCCAAGAGCTCAATTCAGAAAATACTTCCAAGCAGTTTGGTATTATATAAAAAAAAATTAAAAATTTACAGTTTACTAGTTTTTCTAGTTATCTTTTCTTTTACCTTAAGAATGTCAGGAGCAATCGGATTGGGACCTCTAGATGAAAAGGAGGCAGCTGAGGGAGCCACGGTATCTTCTACTTCCTCACTTACCAATATAGTAGCTTCTGGATTACTGTGAAGATGGTCATCATCATCATCGTTATTACTTCGAATATTATGAAAAAAATATAACTTAAGCAATTGTGTTAAGAAAAAAAGATTCAGGGGGTTGCTTACTTGGAAGATGTTATGTAATCTAATACTTCAGAAATGTTTTCTGTACTGATGAGTGTGGAAGGCAGAGGGAAAGGAGCAGCTAAGTTATCCATAGGTCGACTAGGCATTATGACACCCACTCCATTTGCCATGATGATAGCAGAACCATCTGAGCGCCCTTCACATAGAACAATTTTACCCTCAACCTTTTTAGAGTCCAACGTGCCGGGATAGCAGTGACTCGAGATTTCGGAGATGGAATTGGCAGAGTAGTTTGTAGCATCTCCAGCCCAAGTCAAAGGAAATAGGGTCCCGTTGAGATCAAAGCTATTTATAGCAGATCCCTATAATGTGTTGATTCACCATCAATAAAAAAAAAAAAAAAAGCACTTGTCAGCTTGAAGCTTTGGGCCATTTTAAAGGAGACAAAAGTAAAGTGTAGTTTACTGAACAATACTTCACCGTGTATATCTGTCCATTTCCAAGAACCAATTGGGACACAAATCTCCTGTCAATACTGCTAGCCGCGACAGTTAGTAACCATGGCGAGTAGTTTTGGACCACTGCTCGGTCTGGTCCATTATTTCCAGCAGAAGCTGAGGTCAATATCCCCCGCATCATTGCATGAAAAGATCCGATCGCTACTGGGTCTTCCCAATATGGAAATGCATATGGTGCTCCAATAGAAATTGATAAGATGTCGACTCCATCAGCAATTGCATCATCGAAAGCTGCAAGGATATCTGCAGCATAGCAGCCAACACCAGACCAACAAACTTTGTACACAGATAGTCTCGCATTTGGGGCTCCACCCCTTGCATTCCCCATGGCCAAGCCATAGTAACTTGCTCTGGATACCTTTATACCTGCTGCAATTGCAGCAGTATGTGTACCATGTCCCCGGGAGTCCCTTGGAGACTGGATGTCTTCTGGAGAATAGACACCTCGGCTGTTATAGTATCGAGCTCCAATGATTTTGCTGCAACGATATTAGTAATTAGATGAGCTATCATTTATCGAGGAGATTAAGAAGGCCAAAGAAGACAGATTGCTCACTTGTTGCAGGTGAAGTTTTCATTAGTTTGGCAAGTTCCCTTCCATTTTGCAGGTGGAGGGCCAAAACCTTTATCATTAAAGCTATCCGATTCTGGCCAGATTCCTGTAGAACAACAGTAAGTTCAAAACTTTCCTTTAAGTTTAAAACTGAGCCTGAAATACAGAGAAATATTGGAGTTCCACATTTCTACCCGAATCTATTATTCCAACGATTACGTCTTTTCCTCCTCGAGAACGTCGAACATGGGATCGAGTAAATCCCAAGAAGTCCCATGATCTTGTTGTATGAAGTTCAAACATCGTGTTAGGAAAAACTGACACCACTTCTTCAATCTCTGCAAAGGAACATCAGTTTAATTCATGCAAATAAAGATCGGTCTTCAATACATGCATGACAATCTCACCTGCAAATCTTGCAACTTCTTCATCTGTTAGTTTAGCCGCAAATCCATTAAAACTCTTTCCATAACTGTAAATTAGTGAATCCTTTGCAGCTGTAGTGCTGCAATTCAAAGTTTCAAGAACCAGAATTATTCTCCTAATTATGAGTCCCTACTACTTTGTTATAACGATAATGGAAGCCAGTGAATACTAACGATCCATTTAATGACTCCATTATTTGTGCAGTACCTTCCGAGAACCTTTTCCAACATGGAGCAATGCATGACATGAGGTGTGGATGCCCCGAAAATTCCGCCCCTTGGTTTTTCCCCCATGTATACAACATGGACCTGAATTTGAAACCATGAAACTAGGAGTTGATCACCAAATCACTATGCACTCATGTGAAAAGCATCTAGTGGAATTATGCGAACTATACATCTAATTCAACTTAAAAGGCGTACGATTTTAGAGCACTAAACCTTATTATAAGAATAAGCACAACAGGAAATTCAAGCGTACCTTTCGCTCCTGGCAATTGCAGTGCATCACAAAAGCTGTTATGAGGTAGAGAAGAGCAAGTAGTCGTGGCTTGGGCATTCTGATGTCGTTTCCTTCGGGACCTTTGTGACCGGTGAAGGTGAATTTGGTGTCTCATGTAGGATGAGATTTCAGGTTATTTATAATGAACATGAATATTGGAGGGCTTGTCCCACAGCATTTGGATCCCATCACTTCCATGAATGTTAATGTTGTGCTTTGGTTGCTTATGAATTTGTGATTCTCATTCCATTATTCAATACTAAAAGAAGAAAGGGAGTTGCCTTGAATCTTAGTAGGTAGATATTTTCGTTTTGCTTAATAAGAGATGAGCATACAATTTCCAACATGGGCAAATAGCAACTAGCCAATACCTCTGAATTCTTTTTGTAGAACAAAAGAGTGTGGAGATGAGAAATTTGTTTATACTCTCACGCTCTTTTTCTTCCTTCTCTTTAATATTGAAACTTATTCCCTATTCCCCTCACTTTTAGAATGGGGAGTGGTGCCAATGAAAAACAAAACATTCACAAGAGTACACGTACATCGTATTTTGTCTGTCATTCATAATCCATTGGTCGGCTCTGAAAACTCTTATTTTAGGAACGTTGAAGGCCTGTTTTAAAGACCAGCGGCAACACTGTTCACATTCTCTCGTTCAAGAAAATCAAAAGTTTCTCCAACGAATCAAAATTCCATGCATTAATGTTTTGTTATTGCTTTGGTATTCATGTTCAATCCAACATTTATTACTAATGAAATAAACCCATTTGTCTCTCCCGGGTTAGTCGGGACGCCCAGAAACCGGCAAGTGAATCTAATTAGGGAGATTTAGATATTTCTCATCTGTACTAGGCGGTAAAGAACAGGAGCAACTGAATCAATTGGATCAAGATCAAACAGCCAGTTATCAAAAGCCAATTAAAAAAAAATAAAAAAATCCACGTGTCTCTTATGGGCAACCAGCTGTGCCAAGACTACAAAACATAACATCCCGTTGTGGATAATGCCTTTCCTACGAGTCTACGACCGAGTCAGAAATACCAAGTAATCTTAGAAGATTTACATATAAATTGGAATAATAAATTAGAAGATTTACATATTTTATTTATTTAGATTTGCGCAAATTTTAACACTATATCTAAGTTTTACTACTCTCATTCTCACACACCATATATTATAATTATTTTTATTTTAAAAAATATATATATTTTGATTTTATTATTTCTAAATTAATTAATTTCTTGTGCTTATCATAATATCATCAATATCTTAGATATTTAATAATTTTTCTTATAAGATTTTTCCATAAATATATGAGATTTTTCCATAAATATATGAGTGGTAGAATTTTACTTTGGAGAGGTTTCCTGGTTATTTCAAAAACTCCGAAAACCCAAAACACGCATGCAACTTATACATGAAACCGAACTTTGAAAGCTCCCTCGTTGCTCCGCTCACACGCAACCTCGTCTTTCTCTCTTCCTCTGACAGGGGAGAGAGAGCTTTGCTTTTACTGTTCCGAACAAGTTTCCTCTCCTCCCTTCTCCCTGCAGAAGAAACGTATTATCTTATATGTTTATATATTGAGTTCTTCTCTCAATTTGTTTTCCTCACGCATTCCCTTTTACAAATAAATCCTATCTCGGATACCCAGAATTTCACATCTTGAAAACGATCAATTCTCTTCGTCCCCAGGATGGCTTTCTTGAGATTCTTTGTTGTTTTCTCTCTACTTTCCCTCGCTTTTTCTTACGAAACTCACAATTCCCATCTTCTTCCGAGGCCTTTGATCCTCGAATACCAGGAGAACATCGAGAATCAGTTCAAGGAGTTCGATGAGGAGCTCAAATTACAGTGTACCAGTTGGAGATTCGCGGTCGAGGCTAACAATCTCAGCCCCTGGAAAATAATTCCCCAGGAATGTGCGGACTATGTGAAGGATTACATAAGGGGCCGGGCCTACACTATCGATATCCAGAGGGTGTCGAAGGAGGCAGGAATTTACGCGAAAAGTGTGGAATTGAGTGGGGATGGGAAGGATGTTTGGGTTTTCGATGTTGACGAGACCTTGCTTTCGAATCTTCCGTATTATGCTGAACATGGTTATGGGTATCATCCTGATTCTTAAAGCTTGCTTCTTTTCTAAAGTGTTTTCTTTTTTTATAACTTAGGTTGCTTAAATAGAAAGAAAATAGAACAGTGTATTACAGCAAATAAATCACAGACTCTGCAGTGTGGTGGAGGGAACGATAAGTAGAATTTTTATTTTCTTTACCTTCTTTTCTTGGTCAATGTGCAGATTTACTTTCCTTGTATAGCGCAGATCATAGGGCACAATTGTAGCTTCTACCTTTTGTTTAAACATTTGTTTTCCGTTTTTTCCCTTATTTTTTTTATAATTAATAAGAATTTTATTAACATGAATAGGCATAGTCCAAATATACAATAAGTATACAAGAGGAAATACCTACACACAACGACTAAAAAGATAGAAAAATACTAAGTTAACTCCAACACATCATCACCATTCATTACATTAGCCTTGGCCCATAGACATAGACTTTCAAAATATCTCTCATTTCTTTCTAGCCATAAATATCACATCAAGCACAAAGGCATTATTTTCCAAATGGCTGCAGTAGGTAGACTCCTCCCAGCATACCTCCAACAAGCTAGTAATTTCACCGCATGCTTTGGCATCACCCAGGAAATACCCATCCTTCCAAAAATGACATTCCACAAAATATTAGCCACCTCACCATGGAGAAACAAGTGATTAACTGATTCACCATCAATCTTGCACATAGAACACCAATCAATAATACAAAGACCACGCATTCTTAGATTTTCTGTAGTCAAAATTTTATCATGAGACACCAGCCAATAGAAGAAAAGCTACCTTACTTGGCACTTTAACTTTCCAAATACTTTTCCAGGGGTAATCACATACACTTTGGCAGGTTTATATTAGGAGTGTACTGAGAATCTGAAATTTCTTTCATGAATCCACAACAATCTGTCTACACTTCCTTGGACAATCTTCAACTCATATAATCTGCTGGGAAAATCTGAAATAACATTAACTTCCCAATCATTTACATTTCTCATGAAGTCAACGATCCATTGAATGCTATTATTCGAAAAAGAGAGAGAATCAGCCACAGTTGCATCTTGCTGATTTATTCATTTATCCCCTTATTATTCGATATCTCTTGGAAGATGGGGGTTTAGCTATCTTTTGGAAATTGTACAATCAAATTGGTTAAACGTTGTTTGATTTGTGAGAATTATTTTTTTTTTTTGATAAGTAAGAGATTTTATTGATCCACGTAAAAAGGCAAAGCCCGAGTACACAGGATGTATACAAAAGAGAGCCTAGTTACAAACTAAGTGCTACGAATAGTAGCATAAAAGTCATGAAGACTTGTTCTGTTCAATACAATAAAGGACGCCCAAAGTAATAGGGTGTGAAAGAAGAAAGCCCTGAGACCGTCGAGGGAGCGTTCCTTGTTCTCAAAACAGCGTCTATTCCTTTCGATCCATGTGCACCACATTAAGCATAAAGGTACCATCTTCCAGACAGTAGCTATCTGACGATTGCCCCTCATCCCTTGCCAACAAGACAATAAATCAATCACCCTCCTAGGCATAGCCCATGCAATACCAAGCCTGGATAGGATTTCATCCCATAAGGTCTTAACTACTTCGCAGTGAAGAAGGAGGTGGTCCACAGATTCACTGTCATGTTTGCACATGAAGCACCAATCCAATAAGTAGAGTCCACGTTTTCTTAACTTGTCTATAGTCAAAATTTTACCATGAGAAGCCACCCATCCAAAGAAAGCTACCTTAAGGGGAACATTGCACCTCCAGATGTTCTTCCACGGGAAGACATTGCAGGGGTGATTTGTCAAGGCCTTGTAATAAGAACGGACTGAGAATTTCTTATTTCCTGTGCGTATCCAAAGTAAGCAATCCTCCCCTCCAGCCCTTAGCTTCATTTCATACAAAGCGCTATAGAAATCAGTGATGACTCCCACCTCCCAATCCTGGGCAGCTCTAGAGAATCTCACAGACCACTGGATAGAGTCATCAGCACTACACATATTATCGGCTACCGAGGAACCCTGATCAAAAGCGATCCTGAAAAGAGAGGGGAAAGCATTTTTCAGGGCGACATCCCCACACCAAATGTCATGCCAAAAGCGGATGCGTGTGCCTCTTCCCACCGCAAATTTGCAGTTACCGAGAAAGTTATTCCATCCATTCTGAATAAATTTCCAGACTTCCACGCCGTATGTCCCTCTTGCTTCTTTAGTGCACCATCCCCCCCAAATGCTCCCATATTTGGCATCTAAGGTATGCCTCCAAAGAGCATCTCCCTCAAGATGATACCGCCATAACCATTTCCCCAGGAGTGCCTTGTTGAAGGTTCGCAAATTTCTTAGGCCCAAACCACCACAAGACAACGGAGTGCATACTTTATCCCATTTGATCAAGTGACATTTCTTTTCATCCTCTAACCCACCCCATAAGAAATCGCGGAAAGTCTTCTCTAGTCTGGTCGCTACCCCTGCAGGCACGGGGAATAAAGAGAGGAAATATGTTGGGAGGTTAGAGAGCGTGCTCTTAATAAGCGTGATTCTTCCCCCCTTGGACAAGTAAATTCTCTTCCACCCTGCCAGTTTGCTTTCAATTTTCTCAATCATCCCTTCCCATATTACTTTGGATTTATGAGGGGCTCCCAAGGGAAGTCCAAGGTATTTCATAGGCAAGGAAGAGACCTTGCAGCCCAAGATGGCAGCCACCTCGCTTAAGTTGATAACCGAGCCAACGGGAACTACCTCCGATTTTGCTAAGTTCACTTTGAGGCCAGAAACAGCTTCAAAGCAAAGAAGAAGAGCACGAAGGGATCTAAGTTGGGCTAGATCCGGATGGCAGAAAATCAAGGTGTCGTCAGCGAAGAGGAGGTGGGAGATTGTCAAGCTTCCATGAGGAGAACCACCTACCGAGAAGCCCGAGACGAAGCCGCCTTCCACTGCCCCTTCCAGCATTCTGCTCAAGACATCCATTACAAGAATGAAAAGAAGTGGGGAGAGAGGATCCCCTTGTCGCAGACCTCGAGAGCTGTTGAAGAAGCCTTCCGGAGTACCATTGACCAAAACCGAGAATCTGATTGTTGAGATACAATGCTTTATCCACTGGCACCATCTTTCTCCGAGCACCATCTATAATTTGTGAGAATTATAGAAATCAAAATATGTAAAAACTAGAGCCTATAGAGGTGGAGTTTGCATTATATTAAAACGAATCCAGTTTCTCTTTTTTTGTTTTTATGTTTGTCAGGGAGGGTGTAAAGATTAGATTTGAGTAATTTGGGCTTTGGGAATTAACTGAATTTATTTGTATTGTTATTAATGGGCTTTTATGAGCAATAATTGACATCTGAGGTGGTGATGGGCTAGCATGAGAAGTAATTGATATTTGATTTGGGTTTTGCAGCTTGGAGGTTTTTGATCTTGTGGAGTTTGATAAGTGGGTTGAGAAGGCGATGGCACCTGCTATAGAACCCAGTTTGAAACTCTATGAAGAGGTTTTGGGTTTGGGATTCAAGGTTTTCTTGCTGACTGGGCGCAGTGAGAGGCAAAGGGAGATTACTGTTGGGAATTTGAATAATGCAGGATTTCAGAATTGGGACAAGCTCATATTGAGGTGAGGAGAAACGTTGTGTACACAAAAAAGCAAGTGGTTATGATTGATAGGATGCAACAGCTATTGCCATATATAAACTGCCTGCTAAAATTATAACCCTTAGCCATTGAATTTATTTGAAACTATACTATATCATTTTCCTTTCAAATTTTTTCATAGATCTAAGAACAAATGCATGTGCATGTTTGTACTTATGTGTTTTTGTGTGGGTATATTGAAGCATTGCACCTGTTATTAGCCGATAGTCATGAAATGTTAAATCCCATCTTATACTGAATGCATTTTATTTATGACATATAACTGTATGTATATTAGGTTAAAGAGATTTCTATAAATGCGATTAAAGGATACATGCTAGGTAATGATACCATTGCTTACAAGAACAGAGAATAAAATAAGTTTTCATATTAACACTTGGGGGCTTTTGTTGCTTTTTCTGAGTGAACATAAGAAATCATTGTCTTGAGCAAATGGGATATCTAGAGCAATAATTTTACTTAGCATTAGAAAAAACAGTTGCAATTCTAGCTAGCAGATTATCTTAGACCAAATGGGATTTATACAGTACTTTATAATGACCTTACCTGAGTTGGACATAACGGTATGAAAACAGGGATGATGGATGAGGCCTGTAATGGCACTTTTCATTGAGTTATTCGTGAATGTCATTATTTTCTGCCCTATAATGGCACTCTCCATTTTTCGCTAGTGCAGTAGCTTCTTTGTCGATGGATTAAGTAACTTTATTGCTCTCTTTCAAGTTTCAATCTATGCCATAGAATGTCCTCTAGTCTAGCTGGCTCTTGAATTCCAAGTTTGTTTAACCCCCAGAAGTTGGCCTGGACACCAGATTTCCTTTTCTTTACTAAGATGTTGAGTTCAAAACTAACTTTTCCCTCCATTCATTCATACAGAAATCTCCTTTGTTTCTTTAGCATCCTCATTGTATATGCTTTCTTCAGAAAAATTATATTTACAGTGTATGAGGTAGTCCAGAGCTGGAACCAATGTCTATGCAGTCCCCTTCCTTCTGGTATATGTATCTTGGATGAACTTTATACAATATCTTGGAAGAAATAGCAAACAGAAAAAACTACGAAAATCTTACTTTGATATCTTCCATTTTTATATTTACTTTGTGGATCATATGGTCAAGGACTCAAACTTGCTATTTTAAGGACAGTGTGGTACTTTTTACCGGTGTCATAATTTTCACAGAATCTGAAGTTTCTCAAATTGTCAGGGCCCCTGAGGACCATGGAAAATTAGCCACAATATTCAAGTCGGAGAAGAGGAACGAGATGGTAAAAGAGGGATATAGGATTCTCGGGAACTCTGGGGACCAGTGGAGCGATTTATTGGGCTCCTCAACAGCCAACCGCTCTTTCAAGCTTCCAAATCCTATGTATTACATTCCCTGATTGGGAGTCATTTCAAATCCTTTACATGTAACTGTAATTTCAAATCCTTTATATGTAACTGTACATTTCAAATCCTTCATGTCTAACTGTATAAATTGGGGGATCAAATTAAGCATTTATCTCATAAATACAGATTGATTTTTGCAGCCCCGTTTACGCTCATGGTATATATTCCTCAAAACTTATTTCTACGTGCATGCGGTGCAGGTGCTTTGCTTTGATGGTTGATAGTATTTCTTCCCAGTCAAAGCCATACTTGTTTTGTTGTAAATCCATATTTGATACACTCCCTGCATGCTTTGACATCTTTCACTTTTTTCAAAAGGAGTGCACAGCACACTCTATGACGACTGTAAATATTATTTCTCTTGAATCAATCATACATATACCTGCTCATAAATTATGTATTTTGTACCACTAGTCCAAACACACAAGGGTCCATTGGCCTTATTAGATGGGAGGTAGCAAGTTCTATCCTTTTTCTCCTGGAAACCAAGAAAGAAGATCACATGCTACGACCTTTTTTGCCCACATTCTGTTTGGAATTGATTTTTGTGGTTTGTAACCCTTATCCTCACCGAATCAAGCTGTATTCAAGTTCATTGGGATTTTAGGGGAGTACAGCCATGAAGATTCTTTTTCCGATGATTCAATTATTAAAGAGGAACGGTCTATGGTACCAACCTTGAGTCTTTTTGACTGTTGGTTCCTTTGCTTTCCTTTCTTTCTACCCCTCATAACAGCATTGTATACGGACCATTACTCTTTAGTTCTTTTGATGCATGCACTTTCTGCCACTAATTAAAGACTAAAAATAAATTCCTTAGTCCCTTTGCATTAAAGGCGCCCCCCCCCCGCCAAAAGACTGTCTTATGAGTTCTATTATTTTCTATGTTGGTCTCTCTTAAATTTAGACTGGGATTAGGATTCCACCCGACTTTACTGGTTTGAATCCTTTAGCATGATATTTAAGGGAAAATGGAGTTTGTTTGTTTTTTTTCTTTTTTTCCTACACCTAATAAATAAGGGGCAAACAAGTAGAACAAAAAGTGGCTAAAATGAAATATAAAAACACAACCTTTCATAATTCCTGTTTCATTTTCTCCCTGTTGTGGGGCTCGCGTGGTACGATTCTTTGAAATGCTTATTGCATTTGGTTGCGTAATCTTAAATAAAGTGATCAGGCAAAAAAGGTGATTGGATTATTCCTAAGTGTGTACGTAATAAATATAGATATTGTGAGACAGATTGACATTAGATTTGTATGTTCCATTTAGTCCATGTGCTTCCTGAATTCAATAATAATTTCTTGAACTCATGCATAATTGATCACATCTCTTGACAAATTAGTCTAGCTAGCTAGCTCAGAATTATATGAATCTGAACACGTTTTTTGTTACTCTTATCTATTCCGGCCAATTACAGCTATTCTTGATTGATTTGATCTTTGTCCTCTATCTACTTGCACTAATGTGCAATCGAGAGAGAGCGATCAGGGTCATGTGGCTTTAGGTTATTCTGTCATGAGAGACTGATATGGAAGGTCCCCATTAAAAGGCCATGCTATTCCAAATCTTTATTAAAGTTATTCTCCATTATTGGTAGTACTGGTAATTATGACGAGAATAGTAAACAAGATAATGATAATCAACTAAAATATAAGAGTGGCGACGATGGTAGAGATCAGTAGTGCTTGAGGCAATATAAAAGATGGTGGCCGGCCGGGTGGGAGCGGATCAGGAAATAAATTACACCAATATGTAGTACTCCATCTGCAGCTTGCCAGACATAAGACGTACAATGCAAGTGTTTTGAAGCCACTAATAACAGTAACATCGATGGTATTGAGGTGGGTGCAGCTAATTAAAGCTAACACGACTTAATAAAATGGTTGGAAAAGACCGATATATATATATATATATATATTTAGTTAGAGCAGGCTCATTTCATCCGGTACTGTTCCTTTTACACAGCCAAACTAATTCAAATGCCTCCAACTCCGGCTGGCCGCTTCGAAGCTATAAAAATGACCAGCCTGATCAGATCTCGTTTGGTGTATTCCTTCCTAAGTGAAAGTTGTGATGTGAAGTGATAAAGGTGGAAGGAAACACGTACGCTTTGCTTAAAATTCCGAACTGAGAGAAATAAGTAGATCATGCATCATGCCGCATGTTGTGGTTAGGGTCCACACACCTCCCATCAATTTTGGTTTGGTCAATTTATCTTCCATTACAAAATTGGCATTATCATGATCATACTAACAAATTATATATAATTATAACTACCGATTTCAACAAAACGATGGTGATGTTTACAGACCAATAAGCAAACAAATTCAGGTTCTTAATTAATTAATACAAAATAATAATAATAAATTATAATATCTCCAAAATCACGGAACTGCGTTACAAGAATTTGGAAACCGATGTCGTTTGTTTGTCAAAGTCAGTATCTCATCTCATCTCATTTCATCTCATTATTATAATCTTTTCAAATTTCCATACAAAATATAATAAACAATTCAACTTTTTTAAATTTTAAAACAAAATTAATATTAAAAAATTATATTATAACAATATTTTATTCAAATTTTAACAAAATATCTCATCTCATCTATAAATTGTATAACTAAACAAATTTTTAATATAACGTAGTGATTATATTTATTTATTAAATCCTCACCAACCTTCAAAACCAACAGAATAAAAGAAAAAAGAAAAAGGAAAACATGCCACATAAGTTTTATACCGAAATTCTTTATCGAAATTTTTTTAATTAAGTTAGTATATTTTAATAAATATGTGATTCTTTTTTTTTTTTGAAAAATATCTAAATAATTTTTAAAAAATGGTGAAAGAAAAAAAAAAAGGAATAGATTAATCGGTAGAAAATTTCGGTAGAAATTTTACAAAAAAAAAAAAAAAAAAAAGTTTTAGTGGAAGTTGTAATGTGATGGTGACCACTGACTAATCACCCTAATTCTACTCCTAAAAAGCAGCCAAAGTGGACCCATATCTGAACAATAAGAATTATGTAGTGTCTATGGTGCATTATAGTTATGGCCATCATCTTTTATTTTATGCCAGATTGCCAAAACTTTCAAGGTTGAAAACTCTTTTTATTTTCATCAACACCCTCTTCTATGGAGCCCATAGATGGTATATATAATCATTGTAGATCTAAAACTATTACAATGTTACAAATCATTGGTGGTTGATATCCATCCGGTTCATGGGATGGGTTGGAGAAAGAGTAGGGATTGCTTTTAACTCTTATAAATAATGAAATTAGAGAATATTAGTTCATGAAAATCAACATATATATGAACACATAATGTACTAGTTTTGTACTCCAAAGATGTATGAATAAATTATTATTTTGTTATGTTTGTTGTAAATATACACACATGCAATTGTTAGTACATTTTATTAGAGATCATATGTCAATTATAAGAATGAGAAAAAATCTAATTACAAGCATAATTATATATTTATATATGTATCAATTTAATATGATTTATTAAAAAGTAAATATTATTAA
Organism: Carya illinoinensis; assembly: GCF_018687715.1. Taxonomy (NCBI): domain Eukaryota; kingdom Viridiplantae; phylum Streptophyta; class Magnoliopsida; order Fagales; family Juglandaceae; genus Carya; species Carya illinoinensis. The sequence continues at coordinate 39,036,672 of NC_056758.1, forward strand.
AAATAATATTAATTTAAATTTTAAAAAATTAATATTAATATACATATTGATATGCGATTTTACTTAACAAAACTCAGAGAGAGAAGAGAGAGAGAGAGAAAAAACTGACAGTTGGTTCTGAACTTGTTATCATTCAGGGTTTCCCGTTACAGCGTGATATCTGATCATAGATTATTCAAGAGGGACCCATGTTTGTGTGATTAAGAAGGTGTTACTCTCGGAGTATCCAATAAAGATGAGGCACATATCTATCAATGAATCTTTAGTTACTGAAAAAGAAGAAATTCAAAGAAATATAAAAAAATAAAAAATAAAAAACATAAGCGGTCAATTTGGATGAAACATCACATGGCCAGATCTGTCTCACTACACTCAGCAATCGTATACTTGCTATGTTTTTTCATTTTTTGTTTACAAGCTCCTCACTGCAAAAGCAAATGTGTCTCTGACTCTCTCGTCCTTGGATCTCAAAGTCTAACTGCTAACTAAATGACAACCATGTTTTTCATTTTATAGTTCTAAAGAATTTCGGGGTTCACAGTTCACACCCCGGCAAAGTTCCGTTCTTTCTTCTTGTTCTTCTTCTCATCCTGTATTTTCCAGCTGTATGAAAATCTTTTCCCGTCAATAAATGCGTCGAATTTTCGTTCTGTCCGTCACTTTCCGATCTGACACCCTCTACCCGGATCTTAATTACCTGTTCCCTACTCAATCTCACAATCCTAGAATCTACTAATGCTTTGTTTCACACTGTTTTCTCATTAGCCTCACGCAAAAGCAAGAATTTTTGTAGGATGAAGAACACCCACATGATCAAAGTAGTTCTTGGACTAACTTCAACAACTTTGTTGGTAATTCTCGTACTTTTCGTCTTCTTTTACCGCAAAAGAACTGCAGAAAATGAACGTGAAGACGTAGAAAACATGGATCAGAAACAGGGAGTTGAGGCACAGACGGAGGACTTGATAAAATTCCATGGCGGGCAGGACCTAACGATAAGTGACATACTGGATGCTCCAGGAGAGGTGATCGGAAAATCCAACTTTGGCACGCTGTACAAGGCCTTAATGCAGCAGAATAGTACGTTGAGGCTGCTCAGGTTTCTGAGGCCAGTATGCACTGCTAGAGGTATGGAATTTGGCGATGTGATTCAGCTTCTGGGGTGCGTAAGGCATCCCAACTTGGTGCCTCTTCTGGGATTCTACGCAGGGCCGAGGGGAGAGAAGCTTCTTGTTCACCCCTTTTACAGGCGCGGCAATTTGGCAGAATTCATTCGAGGTAATCTATATCATTTTCCTTTTGGTTTTGATAAAAATGATGGAAAGTAAAAGAAATAAAGTTGGATGTCAGAAACTTATTTTCTTTTTCGGTAAAATTTAGAGGATATGAGGGAACTGAAGCCCCATATCCTGTTCGATAAAGCTTTCAGCCATGCTTCACGTTTTAAAAGCAGAACCTGCAATCATAATCCTTTTTCTCTTACTCGATACTTTGGTTTCTTTATACAAACAGATGGCTATTTTATTTTTGGTTGTTTGATAATTCTTTAGATTAAACGGTTTGCTAATTTTCGTAGCGATGCTTGATTTATAAACGGATATTTGAGTTATTGGATTGCTTGAATCCCTGGTTTAGGTTAGGCAAATTAAGGGGGAAATAAAACAGGAGCAGTTCATCAAACTGAAAACGAATGGCTGACTCAAGTTTCAAATCAGTGTCCTGGAAAATGATTCCCATTTGTTTAAAATTTTCAGTCCCCGTGTTCCCCTGATTTTACCCTCTCTAAGCTTAGTACCTTGGATTATCAGGGTGACGTCAATTTCGATATATTGAGGGCTTTTTCTTTGTTCTATTGCGTGGAAAGAGAAGGGGGTGTTGATGAGACGTCCTTACCAGTTACCTCAATCCAGATGGAATTTGTTTTCTCTGGATGAATCATGCACATTTTAAACCCACCCCCCCCCCCCCCAAAAAAAAAAAAAAAAAGATTTGGAAGCTTTTGCATAATTTATATCGGCACCGACCATTGTCAGTTTCTCATGTCCCCTTCCCTTGAAAATGAGTTGATGATAATGCTGGTTCCCCATTGTCCCCTGTCATCCTTTCATTTTTCGTTGTTTTGACGTATCCTTTCTTCTTGGTTGGACAATGTATTTTCCTTGCATAAACAGTCAATCATTTTCTGAGTTAATTTCTGTATGATGTATATTTTAATTTGAAATCCAAACATTTTGAACAGACCCACCTCTGTTTTCGTATTGACAGATGGAAATGGTGAATCTCAAACATGGGCCATTATTTATAGCATCTCAATTGGAATATCCAAGGGATTGGAACATCTCCATACAGGATTTCAGAAGCCCATAATCCATGGAAACCTCAAGTCAAAAAACGTACTTTTGGATCGCAATTACCATCCTTACATCTCTGACTTCGGCCTTCATCTTCTCTTGAATGCTACTGCTAGCCAAGAAATGCTTGAAGCTTCAGCAGCTGACGGTTACAAGGCTCCAGAGCTGATCAAAATGAAAGATGCGAGCGAAGAGACTGATATATACAGCCTTGGGGTGATCTTACTCGAACTAATTTCAGGGAGGGAGCCTATCAATGAGAACCCAACTCCTGATGAGGGTTTTTATCTGCCCAATTTCATGAGGAATGCTGTCCTTGGACATAGGATTGGAGACTTATTTCGTCCTGAAATACTTCTCAGCAGCGACAATGGGGATCAAAGCCGGGTTACTGAAGAACGCATTCTCAAACTCTTTCAGCTTGCTATGACTTGTTGTTCTCCTTCTCCTGCTCTCCGGCCCAATATTAAGCAAGTTCTCTGGAAGCTTGAAGATATTGGAAAATAAGAAGTTAGCCGTTTAGCAGAGAATCAAACTAGGTACCCCTGGTAGGTCAATGCAAAGGGATGCATGTTGAGATATCAGTTTCTCCAAAATCAACGTGATTGATAATGATGAATAGCATTGATGTATATAGGAAAAACATAAACGAGTACACTTTCAAAGCAAAATAGTTGAAAATTTTGGCCATCCAACAAGGATCATAGAATCGGTGACTATGCTCGTTAGATTTCAATCAGGTGAGTTTCCAAGTTTCACCAAGAATTTAGGTAATGCTTCTCTTAGAAGTGGGGGGTAGTTTTGCAGTTCTATGTATGGTGTCTATGATTCCATCTCTTTGTTTAGTAGCCCATTTCAAGACGGTGTCAACATTGGTTTATCATGGTTTGCTTAAAACATGGGTTACACTTTGTCCTCACAGATAATTCCAATACTCGGCAGATAATCACAGGTATGGTCCTACGAAGAAATCAAATACCAAAATGCCTCTCTCTCTCTCTCTCTCTCTCTCTCTGAGTGTAGTTGGCAAAGGAGGTGGTGGGTGTGAATGGACTTGGTCTAGCTGTGGAGAGTCGGAGACATCAATATCTCGCTGCGGTGGGGAGGGGATTATACTAATGTCATAATAACCACAACTACCTCTTAAAAGAGATATCACTTTGGTCAGCTGTGCTTTCTGCACCTTCTGTAACCCTGGGGCCAATCAATCAATCAAGGCATTAAAGTGATTCTCTGTTTTTTTTTTTTTTTCCAGATATTCTTGCTTTAGAAGTTGTCATTGGAACAATCATATATGAGTAGTTAACTATGCGCACCCAATGTTTTCATTGTTTAAGGGTAATGCTGAGCTAACTATGCGCACCCAATGTTTTCATTTTTTAAGAGTAATGCTTTAGAAACAGACCAAGTTTGGGGACAGACATTAGAGGAATCTGCAATGGGTAAGGTGTCCTCCAACAAGCATCTTATATCGACGGTTTTGTAATTCTTGAATTTGACTTGTATCCAATGATTCCAAACTCCTGATTTTCAAGCTTCCCAGACAAAAATGGCGTTTCTTTTATTGTCAAAATAGATAACTCTTTATTTATTTAGGAAATTATGATATTTGTTAATATTATGGAAAAGGATTGTAATTAAATCATAATAAATAACATTTTTTTCTCTTAATTGTGTTGAAGAACAGGATAAGTACCGTCCTCCTGAAAAAACAGGATAAGAATAAGATGATTTACGAGGAGATTAAGAAATCGCCTGATTGGAAGAAACCAAGAAATTATAATCCATCGGGAGTGAGATAAATTAAATCTGTCTTTTATATTCTTAAGATAACTAAGTGAAGATGAAATTGAAGACAGATTGAACACTGGCGAAGATAGATGAAACCCTGGTAAAGAAGTGATATCTGCCTTCGAAACATGCATTCATAATATCAACATGTAAGAACTACTAAGACATCAGTTAACATCTGCACGCTAACATCTGTTTCATTCAAAGCTCTAAGGTTCTAAGAGGCCACTATCGTGATTGAGATAAATACATGTCATTTTCAGCTAAGGACTCTGCAAAGAAACAATTGAAGTGTTAGCATCAATACTTTCCTGGAAACTGTGAGAGAACTCTTATTTTGAGAAATTGCACCATTATAAACCGAGGCAGATGTCGTGTGTCCCTGGACTCCTCTACTCGACAACCTCAGAAAAATCAAGTAATTCTGTAGCAAATCTGTGTCATTCGGACAAGTTTGTAGAAGATGTTATTGGTCGCTAGACTTCCATTCCATAATCGCAGATAAAAGCGTGAAATTTGGGATCAGATTCTTATTGGGCAATAGCATATTGGTCATTGGCGATTTATTGTTCACTTCAAGCCATTGGTCTATTGCTCCGCGGTCATAAGTGTAACCATCCGCAGCAACACAAGGGTCATTCATCACCTCCTGTAACAAAAATGACACATCATTGCCAAATTAGTGTGAGGGGACTCTCATGAAGATGGTGAAAAGCAAACATGAAAAGACTCTATGCCAAATTGAAATCCAGGAACCGAAAAAATGGCATAAACCTCAAAGGTAACGTAAAATAGAAGCAGCCAAGCAGGCATTTGGGAAGGGGACTGTTTTAACAAGTATTCTCCCAGCCAGATCTATGCACGCCCTAGTGAATATCAAATTAAGAGGTCGTATAGATGATGCTTGAATGCATCTTTCATTGTGTGTGTGCGTGTTGAGAAACATCTATTTCTTTCAAACTGTCCCCTTTTTTCCCATCTACGAGGTTGCTTCCAGGTTTAGCAGACAGTATTCTGCCTAGATAGCTACTTTTCAGCCACCAGAAGGTTAGCATATTTGTTTCCCCAAAACAGGAACTACACATATTGCTAATTGAAGATTAAACAATCATACCTTTAGGATTGGGCAGATGAAGTGGTTAGGTGGGGATTGAACAATGGAAATCGAGTCTCGAGCCCTCTCGCCAACCTCCTTCAATCTCTCCAGTGCAGGAAGTACTTTATCTTTCAAATCAGGTCTATCTCTACGTCGAAGCTCAGCACAGCTCAGTCCCAGTTCAGCCAATGCCTTCGTCTCCTCAATTGGCCAATTCCCAGCCTCTTGGTCCAAAATTTCATGTAAATGACCATCAATCAAAGCAGTTTCCACCACATGGGCCAGTGCCATAGCTGGTTTTGCAGTCAGCAACTGCAAAATCACCATCCCAAAAGCATAGACATCAGATTCTGGAGAGATTGATCCAGTTCTCTGATACTCGGGATCTATGTAGCAAAGTGTCCCAACAGGCCCCGTGTCCTTGTATGAAGTAGACATAGAAGTAGAATCTGAACGAAGCATTGTAGAAAGGCCAACATCACCGATCTTGCTTACAAGGTTATAGTCGAGCAATATGTTTGCTGGTTTCAGATCTCGATGGATAATTGGTTTTGGCTTTGAGTTGTGAAGAAAGGCAAGCACTGAGGCTACTTCCCAAGCTATTCGGTACCTCTCAAACCAAGGGATAGGGGTTGTACCATTTTTCCTGAGCAACCTGTCCTCCAAGCTACCATTCTCCATGTACTCATACACGAGGCAACCATGATCTACACATGCTCCAAGAAGGAGAAGTAGATGTGGATGACGAATTTCGCTCAAGATTTTAAGCTGAAAGCCAATAGAAAAATGCATGAATTCAAGTCAATATTTCAGTCAGGGTAACTCTATATTCCCCCTTTTCTCAGTTGACATCCTAGAAGAATAATTGCACATCGCACAGCATGAATTGGACCCTTTATTACACAGGAACGAAGCGAAGAAAGTTGGTAAATTGCCCTTTATTTTCTATCTTGGGTGAAGCAGTGACTTAGAAACTGGAAATCAACTGAGTTGCAAAGTGAACAGGATTAATTAAAGGCTTGAAACTTCACAATAATACTAGCACATTTCTGTACAAGGATTAATCTTGAAGATTCTATTTTTTTATTTTGTTGAGAAAAACCTCAAGAATATCATCTTAACTTCAAATGAAAGACTATGCAACTCAGCTACAGCAATATGAAATGGACAGCTGTCTTTTATGAATCCCTGAAGATCGCCCCAAAACATCTTAATAATAATTTTTAATGAAAACCTTTACATATACATAATATGTGTGCAGGTGTGTGATTAAGAAATAGCCTTTCTTTTTTCCATTTTACTAGCAATTTTGTTTTACCTCCTGCTGGAATTGCTTAGTCATGTGACTCCCTTTAGAGTGAAGAACTTTCACTGCGGCAGTTGTATGATGCAAACTGCATTTATAAACTGCTCCATATGCTCCCATCCCTATTTTAAGTTCTTCAGAAAAAGATGAAGAGGCAGACACAATCTCTTCCCATGTGATCTTGCGGTATGACTGCACTGGACCCACAAGAGCATTCTCAAGTTTCTCTATCTCTTTTGCATCACGAATAGCCTTCATCTCTGCTTCTTTTCGTTGGGAACCTTCTCTTTCAGCACAGTGTCTGGCATATGTGGCTTCTGTTATAGCAGCTTCATACCTCTTTTTCTCTTGTCTTGCTAATTCTTTGGCCATCTCCTCTTTGAGATTGATCTCCTTGAGCTTCATTGCTTCCTCCAATCGGTCTTTATTCAGACTGATCAGCTGATCAAAGAAATAACATTAGCATGTCACTTCATTTGTGAAGTCCATTAGAGAGAGGAAGAAATGATATAATCAGGAAAGAAGAAAATTGGAAATGCCCATGGAGAGATTCAGTCCCATCCATAATGGTGCACCAGAATATAGCCAATTAACCACCAGGAGAAGGAACAGGTATAACAATTAGTAAGATTGATGATGCAGAATTAATGAAAACAACAAAAGAATTTATGTGCATAATCCTCCAATCTATTTCTAGGAAAACCTTGCACATTCTGATCCCTTTATTAGCCGAAATATCATAATAGTATGTTTCCTAGAAAGATTGCCACTGAATCCATTGGTTCTTTATGACTCATGACCAACTCTTACAACCATATTCAGAGACAATGAGGGTGCTTTTTTTGACAGAAAGAAAAATTAGGAAAGGTTCAACTGGTTATGTATATTTGCGTGCAAGCTAGACAGATAGACCCAGACTTGCATCAGACATCTTTCTATAGGTACTAATAGTATTGATGCATATAGAGTCGAGTCAAGCAAGTTCCACAAACAATTCCCAAAGTAAAACTATATAATTTGCAATATATGCAAACAATTTCGAAATTCTAGAATTGCAAGGAAAAAACAAATGGAGGCTAAGAGTGCTTGTATGATAGAAGTCCTGGCAAGGTTTGGTTCCAAGTTTTGTGTTATATTTCATTTCAGATAGCCATTGGCCTGAATGAGGAAACAACTCAGCTTAACATATTTAATTCTGAATCCTTACTAGTTGGGGTCACCTACATAAATAGCTGAACAATATGATACTCATTATTTTCTATATATAAGCAGATAAGCTGGTTGCATAATTGAAATCTTTGATGAAAGGTGAAATAAAGACAAAGAAAGAGAAGATGAAGTAATAAAATACCACAAACAAATATTCATTGCTAGAATTCACCAATTTGGTCAAAATCCAAGATCTTGGAAAATAATTCTCCAGAGAGAAACAGCAGTTTAAAGGATTCAGAAGTCAATAAAACAATAAAAGAAAACAAACATTTACCTTCAAGGAGGCATCAATTGTCTCACTTTGAGCTATTGCATACATTCCTCGGGCATGTCTGAGTTCAGTTCTTAACTTTTCTAGCTCAAAACTAATATTTTCCTGTCCATATAAGTGGAAGGAAACCCATATAAAACGTCAGAAATACAAACTTCAGAGAGCATTGTGCATTTCTCAATCACCATAAAGTATTCACACTTGGTTACATTGACTATCTTCATCTGCCTTCTGCTAGCTCACAGGAAAAGATAGGTAACGCGATAATTCTTCAGAGATTCATAAATTCATGACTCCAGCATGCATGCATTTAAAAAGAAAATACATACAACTCAAATAAAAAAAGTTTGCACTACCTTTATAATCATTAATGAAACTTGTATGTACCAACATTTTGGTGATGTTAGAGCTATTTCACATACAAGTTCAAGTTCAAGTCCAAAAGAAATATAATCTCCATCCAAAGCACAAGCAAGATCCAAAGTTAATCCCCATCAGATGAGCATTTTCGAAGACGTAATTCATCAGCAATGCCAAAATACAGTTTATGTATGATGCAGTCACAAGCACCATATAAATTCAAAAGAAATTAGGAAAGACTACCTGGGTCTCAGATGAAGGATACTCGGTGAGCATTTCTGTGGCGGAAGCTTGATCAGAAATGCATGACTGATTATCTATTGGCATGCTTTTAAAGATAGAGACCTGACGCAGGGCATGTTCAGAATCTGCATTAGTGGGACAAGAACTCATATCATCCTTCCCTTCCTCGACATCTAAAGACTGGCGTCTAGAATGGCTGGTTTCAAATGAACTTGTTCCTGTCTTAAGAAGGATCTGGTTAATAGTTGCAAGAGCTTGAAATCGCTGCATTAGTAGGGAAGGAGAACGGGCATGAGAGTAGGAAGCAACTGAACCAAGGTCTGTGTAAGCCAGAAAACAGACGAGACGTATCACAACTTTCAACTGCTAATTTATCACCGTATTATTAGGAGCTAAGAATCTAATTAATCAAACAAAAAAACCATGCAATAGCAATGGATTTCCAGTTCAGTTCTATAATAGATGGACAAAAGGCATCCCAGATCCCAGTTAGAACTGCTGAAATCCTATTCTGAGTATTGGACAAACGTGAGTGTTTTTTTTTTTTTTTCGGGTTTGGGGGGGGGGGGGGGGGGGGGGGTAACAAACTTAGGGAACGGTGTGAATTTAAACAATCTTTTGAGAAAAAAAAAAGTAATCAACAGGCCTTTAATATCTGTACAATCTATAATATAAAATTTTCGAAGTAATAGCTTTGTTCTAAAGAGTAATGTCATCTATTCATGTGTTAAAAGACAATAAATTTAAAATTAATTTGAAATATCATGGAATTTTTAAGGCCAAGAACATTATGTCTTCCTTCGTCTATAACATTTTGCTTCCCTTACTATGTATATAATTCATTATAATTAGTGATAAAAAAATATATATCACATTCAAACAACTTCAAAATAAGGCTATAAACAAAATAAAAATTAACATCTTTTCCAAACATTGCACTGGTGCATGACCGGTAAAAATAGATCATTTTGGAAGCATCAAGCTTTGCTCTTGTGAAACTAATACATCTTTTTCCAACTCACAAATTCTTGAAGCAAAGGTCTAAATTCAATTACAATCACTTCAATCTTGGACTCCAACTGAGAAATGTAGGAAACTTAAAGACTACTTGTTGTTTACGGTTGATTATTCCCCAATGTGAAGTTTGCGTGAAGTGCATATACCTGTCAGTGAACTGGAAGTGTAGCATGATGAACTTCTGGTAGAATAACTTTTCCCACTTCTGTCATCTTTAACGCTTCCAGTTGTTTCAATATTCGATGGGCGTATAGAAGACAACTTTCCCTTTGAAATAGCATAGACTGTACAGAATCTCGGAGTGCGCACTGAGATTTTCGAGGATAGACCTTTAAGTTTCCTACAAACATTAAAGTTGTCTTGTAATAAGAGCACTCAAGATAAGCGAGTTTAGAAAGATATAGACGTAAAAATTAGAGGGATATGTCAATCTTTTCTTAGAAGTAAAAAGCTGATAGTAGAGAGGATGCAAACCATGGGAAGTAAGTACCGTGTAAATAAGCCACGGTATGAAGCTCCTATAACCAACTTGTTGATACCATGCTTGGCAATCTCCTCTGCTAGGGCATTCACCACATCATCAGATTCAATCACTAGAACATCCACTTCCACCTATAACCAGAACAAAGCAAGTTGAGATCTTATTCCTGGATCTATTCTAGATCAAATTCAAAAGTCATAATGCTAGATATATTACCTTTTTCTGAGCACACAACTTCTTGTAAGGAAGAAGCGTTTCACTTGTTCGCCACTCCACATCCTTTCTATAAGCTGCTGCCACCTCATCCCGAACTTGTGAAACTGGAATTGTTCCCACTGGAATGGCAACGTCATATAGTCAGAAGAAAATTCCTAAGCAAAATCCATATATTCTTTTCTTTTACTTGCACATAATAAAATGAAAAAAGTAGTCCTTCTAAAGTTTGCACGGTGAAAGTGATATACTGGGTCAGTTTACATAATAGGCCTTGTTTTTCATATATGTTTTTCTCTTTAGGTTGAGGGTTGTTTCCACGGTGTTCCCCTGCCTGAGGGCTTCAATAAACTTGGGGTCTCATCCTTTTTTTAAAAAAAAGAATAGTTTACATCATGAGAAAGTAGATTTGAAGGACAGGAAAATCATCAAATCGCTTGAGAACTTAGCTTCCTGCCTGAAGAATATTTGCAATTTCCCTTTCTTCTTCCTCAAATCCCAAAGAAAAATACAATCAAGAAGTTATATTTATCCTTCAGACAAAAAGCAATTGTAAATTTTACATGAACGTATCGAAACTAAACAAAGGTATGTCCGCATATATTGTAATGTAAACCGGATACTCATATCGGTTATTGTTATTCACCGAACTCTACTCATGTTAATAACCTTTGAGGTGGGAAAAAAAAGCATCACTTTAATGACTAGATCAAAAGCTTCGCTTACCGGATTTTAGGGAAAAAAAAGAGTTAAACGAATCCTACATTTCTTATGCCTCTGTAGTTTTCAAATGCTAAATAACATTTCCCCCATCCTCTGAACAAATAAACTTAAAAGGCAGAGAACTTACGAGGTGTGGGAACTGAATTAATCCTTGCACGGACGTGCATCAGCTTGAAGGTAGCCTTTCCCTCAGGAACAAACTTCTCCAGTGCCCACTTTACTGCATATTTGCTTTTTCTTTTTCCGTTGATGGCTACTGCAACAACTAAAGATGACGAGGGCAGTGGTGCAAGATTGTCGTCTGCTGCAATTTCGCTTTTATCCATGGCAGTGCTCCTTGCTAAAAAACGTTTCTTTGCAACATGACAAAGGAAAGCCTACAGAAGTCCTAGCCACGAATCAAATCAGGAGCAGGTATTCAGAAAAATCTTAGCACTGGAAAAAATCCTTGACTTTCAGAATCCGGAGAGGAAATTTCATAAGAACACTGCTCCTACTCAAACTCCGTGATAAACCGAAAGAAACTCAACAACCCAAGAGCTTATTATGCATGGCCTAGAGAGATGATAATTCATGGCATAGCAGCCAAATATGCAAAGACAGAAGGTTCAGTCTTGATTCTATTTCCTAATTTTAAACCCCGAAGAAAGCTTCCCCGAAAATACTACTCAAACTTCAAAGAACAAGAAGAATTTTATAAACTCAGTAGGACTCGCACCCACAATTCCACATGCATTCAAAAACTCCATTGAATGACAAACGCTGAATGCAAAACAAAATAACCAGAAAGTAAACATGCAGAAACGGCCAAATCCTCAAAACAGAACAGAAACTAAACCGCACCCACCACCCATCTCTTCAAAACGATTTTAAAAAGTCCAAATACTATTTTCGGTCACCGGTTATTTCACAAATACAAACATTAAAAACAGGGGAGCTAATTTCGTCACATTTATAAACGAACATACTTTTATGGATATAACAAGATAATCCAGATTTGAGTTGACGTGACAGACTGCCCCAAGAAGAAATTCATTTCTGCCAATCACCAGCAACAACTTGTAGGATTGGGTTTCCTTTTGTTTCCAACAAGATTTCCCCATCTTCCCATTTTCAGACGGTAATGACTACATAACTCTCACAACTATTTAGACTAGAAGAAAACTACTCGCAAAAACCTTCCTAATAATTCGTGGAATTTAATTTTATTAAAATAAAAGAATTAATAAAAGCATATATTTTCACAACTGATTACAAAAAAAATGGGGTGGTTGTTAACAATAACGTCACGTATTGCGGCAGTTCATGCGATCTGATCTGATTTTTGACCCAGTACAACGCTTGGATTTTCTTGCTTTTTTTTGGATGCACTGTGGATCGTGGGGTACATGAACTTACATCCTTGGGAACTGAGACCAGACACCATGACAATAACTCAACTCATATCCATGGTCACCAGATGTTTGAGAATGTAAGGAAACTGCAGGGAAACTTCTGTGGAATCAATCAAGGCTACGCGTTTTTGAAACATTTGGGATGGATGCTTGAGGAATATTCTTTTGGTTTGAAAATGTTTCGAAAACTTCAAGGAATATTTATATTATATATATATATATATTTATACAACTCTTTTGAATCTTTGATTAAAATCTCCAATGAAATCTTTAGGTACTAGATTACTAAGCATTGTCATTAACTCTTTAATTATCTGATTACTAAGCCTTCTTTGGAAGATATTTTGGAGAGAAAATGAAACATGAAAAATAACGCATAATTCCTAATTTTAATACAAGTAGTATATTCTCTTAGGTAAAATACATCTATACCCTTCTTCAACCAATTATTTATGTTCCCTACCGTGGAAATTACCTGCAAAACTTGGTCATATCAGACTAATTTAATGCCTCGTTAAAGTTGTGTGGTTATTAAACTTTGATGGGATGACTTAAATTAATATTTTCCTCTTTTTCCCTTCTTTTTATTGGCAATCTCTCTCTGGTGATAAAAATTATTTGTTCTAATTCATTCGACTTTTATGATGCAAATATGTATGTTTTACAAAATCAAAGGCTGTATTTAAAAAAAATAAAATCAAACAAATCAAAGGCTGATCAAGGGAATGCATCCTTGTCGATGGAGATGTAGACAGCTGTCTGTCCAAATCCTTATAATATATCTAGCTAATTATATAAACCTAATACGACCTTCCCAAGTAAACTCAATTCCAATTCTCAGATTCATGGTTCCCATGGACAATTGGACTAGAATCTTAACTCTGGTTTCATGTCGTTTTCTGCACAATTAATGTGAAGAAGAAGAAACAGCAGCAACGAGAACAATATCACACGATTCAATTGGTGGCCCCTCAATGCCCTCCTCGTAAAAAGGTTTTTTCACAATATTCTTTCCACATTATTCATTAATCAGTTTAGCGACAAGGTTGATGTGAAATTTGTGGACTTTTAGAAACGAATCTGTTTTAGGATGTAAATGAATAAGAATATATTCAATATTCCCTAGGTACCGACCTAATTAAATTCGAATCGAATTTGACTTACAAAAAAAATTTATCCATAAAAATAAATATCTGATTAATTAGTAAATAGTACATATCTAATAAAACTTGACTTGACTAACGTTTATTAAGGCCCGCTCGTTTATGACCAAGTCAACTTCTTAACTCGATTTAATTAAAACTAATTCATATATTGATAAATATATAAATACACTAATGTATATAGAGACATATATATATATTAGCTAATAATATAAACATAACACTTTTATAATTAAATATATAATATGTAACCTAATTACTAATTATGTATATATATTAAATATACTTTATAGTTATATTTTATAATTTGTATAATAATTAATTGATAAGATTTAATAATTTCATATACTAATACGTGAGAACCATATCTGAAATAGGTATATGCTATCATATTATGTATATGTATTAATAATTTCTGTAGGCATATAATATATTGTTATTATAAATAAATACTAACTAATTAGATAATAGTTATTTATACCTCACCAACAAATATTTCAAAACTTTTAACTACAATGCTTCCGCTTGCACTGTCTTTGGCGGTGGCTTACCTTTAAAACGTCTTTTGAGACGATACACTCTCTGTAGGGTTTGGATAGAGATTAAGAAATTGGTCTCAAAATCTTTTTTTTTTTTCTTTTTTTTTCACTTCATTTGTATTGTGGTTGTTTGTTTTGGAGAATTTGTTGGAAAACCCTACCCTCTCTAACTTGTATCATCTTTTACTTCAATGAAATATGCTTGCTTGGAAAAAAAAAAAAAAAAAAAAAAAAAAAAGGACAATAGTTATTTATAAATTTTTAAAATCTTATAAATCAATAAAAGTTATACTTATCAGTTATATAAATTTAATATTAAATTTTTTTATTTATCTAATTTAGTAATTACTAAATCTTATTTAAAAAATTACAAAAAAAAACAATTCTACCCGAGTTTGAACTCGAGTTGAAAATTAATTAGTTTATTGGGTCGAACTTAAAAAAGAATAAAAATAAAAATTTTAAATCGAATCGAGCTTAACAAACTAAAAATCGACTAGGTTAGGCTCGATTATAGCTAGGTCCAATCAGTTTGATATAACGCAGGCAGGAATTTCCGAGAAGGCGACGAGACGGAGACAATATTGTAAAAGTCGTTATCGTCTCTTGCATGCAGCACGTACGCGTTAATGGAGACTTTTCAATTCCATTTCAAATGGCATTGCTCGGATCGATCGTTGTTTATGATCAAATTTATTTTGGACTTCCTGTATCACAATATATATGTTAACAAACTTCATGTCTCTTCCCGGCCAATTGATTCATCTAATTAATTACTGGCAGGTTTATTTAATTTGTTGCTTACTGGCCCCATGCCAATATGCATTATGCATCCAATGTACTTCTCAAACATAAAATAAAATTTAATCTGGAAGCAGGTCATCATTACGAGTTTAAAATTATATATTTAAATATTTACGAAAAAGCCTACAAATTATATATTTTCAGTACGTACTTCACATAGTATTAATAAGGCAGCAATCATGCATGCACGAGTTAGCGGGTGCATACTGATCATACAAGTACCATTAAAATTATTAATTATATATTAAAAGTAATAAAGCTTTATGAGCTATGTTCTACGTACCTATATGTGTATACATATATCTAATTTCGTTGATACTTATGATAAACACTGTTCAATGATGATGCTTTTTAAAGAAGAGTACTGTTGAATTCAAAGAGTACTCGTGCTTGACGAATATAATGCAACGTACCAGCTTACATTATTGATAGTACTCTTTAGTTGAATAAAATGTATAATGTGTACGAGTCAGTGTGAAACCAGGCCATGTGCAAATTAAGGTCGTCAACAACCCAAGACATGACATTGAAACTTCAATTAATTTGAGTCATTGTTATTGCAACGTTAGGAGTCATCTTTGACTGCTAGAGACGTACAATCATGTAGACTTACAAGTCAATATTGTTCGATATATCCATGTGATCAAGTACTTGACAGCTGTTTTTCAATTGGTGCAATGGTAGTCCTCGATGATCAGAACATTCAAAGAAAGCTAGCCAGCCACGAATTATACATATGGATCAGATTAGGGTGGTGTTTGGGTTTGCATGGGCCGTGGCCACCAAAATGTGAGTTCATGTATGGAAAGTAAAGCACACTTTATCACCCTAAAAATTAGATAATGATTATCACTTTTTCATCTTTCATTTATATCGTCACATTTAGAACCGGCCTTAATTCATACTCATTCATCAGTCTTGACAAACCATTAAATAGCACAGAAAAAAAAAAAGCTAAGGCATCTAAAATGTTACCAAATATATCTGGTTTGAAGAAGAAGGAAAAAAACGAGAGAGAGAGAGAGAGAGAGAGAGAGAGAGAGAGAGAGAGAGAGAGAGATCATCCACTAGACCATACAATTCGGATGGATTATATCTATTTCATCGATCCCCTTATATGTTTAAGGACTACTAGTCTACTAATTGTGTCATATATCCTCGCTCTGAGTCGCCCATGCATGCATGAAGATATTTGTGAGTTGAAAGAAAAATGTGATGATGATGGCAAGCCCCACAAAAATAAATTGTTCCTCTCTCTCTGAAGGCCAATCTGTAAATCCCAGACGAGTATTAATTCTTGCTTCCCAATTTACTCCCAAATGTCAAAAGAAAACCTTTCTACTTACAAGTCGATACGGGGGATATGTATGTGCAATTTAGTTTCCCAAGAAGTATATATCATAAATCTTGATATAATTTATCAATACTATAGACAAATGCCAATGGTAAAGCCAGTTCACCATAAACCAATACATAATCACAATACAATTACTTAATTCAGTCTAAAATGCAACGCTTACAAAACTCACATCATTCCTCCATCCGCACTCACACTCAATCTTGTAAAATGAAAACAGCATTTGCAATCACACAGACGAGAATTTCAAAGCTATATATAACACTGAATTTGTAAAGTGTTTGAAGATATGCATGGGTGCAATACCATTTCTCAAGCGGCAAAAATTCAATACTCATTTTAATCCTAGTTCCAGTACACCCTGATCCCTAATTGCAACATATAGACCAATATACAGTAATTCAGCCAACTTTATCAAACATCACGTCTCGTGCTAGCTGTCCCATGATCATCAATCACGACCAGATTAGGAATTCATCCTTGCCAAATAACTGGTTATATGATTGATCAACACACAAATCCATGATGTATGAGGAAAATGTCATTCCAATTCATCTCCAAATCGTCTCATTTGCGTCTGTGAAAATTGCATTGTGATGTTCTATAAGACACTGAACAACCTCAATAGCACCAAAGTCAACTGGCATGCCATCGTCCAAGGGAATGAGAGAGGATGCATCCATAGCTTCACCCTCCTCTGTATCCATGAGGTTAAGGAAATAATAAGGACTTACCAGTCAAAAAAAAACACAGCAAATAGCTTGGCATAATCCGACATTTTTTATCAGTGAAAAAAAAAAAAACCTAAAGAGTATATATAACAAATAAGCATTAACGCATTGTTTACTTTCACAAAACTTTTCATCTCATCTAATAATTATAACTTTTCTAAATTCCCATACAAAATAAAATAAGCAATTCAACTTTTTCAAGTCCCAATATAAAAATAATATTAAAATAATATATTCTAATAATATTTTATTCAAGTTTTAACTTTAATTTCAACTCATCTCATCTCATCTCATCTTTGAAAACAAACGAGGCCTAGTCAATATTAAGTTTCCCATAGATACTCTACAAAGTCAGTCTTCACTCGCAAAATAAAAAGAACCAAAAAAGAACTTGCATGGACATTGTGATCTCAATTCTACAAGAGTTTTGCTACATACAAGTACAGTCGCGCACTAATCTGTGTACCAATACTGATTTATTCATACTTAAAATTTAAATTAACACTGTTTTCAATAAAATCTACTTTTTGACCAATCACATCATATTGGTGTACAGATTAGTGCACAATTGTGCTTGCAACTATATTTTTCCATTCTACAATAATATAGCACTGGGGAAAATGAAAAGAAAAGGAAATTTCCAGATAACCCTTGCAATTCAACTCAAAAAGAAAACAAAAGCTTGACAATCCCAGAAAAAAAAAAAATGGTTTAAATGTTGTGATCCCAAGCATTGCAATGGCCTTTCCATTCATATACGTGTAAAGCATATGTAATTAAGCCCATGAAAAATGAAATCCATTGAAACAAGAGCCTAGATGCCCCGCAAGATTTATTCAACCTCTGGAGTCACAGAGTGAGATGCAAGAGCATGCTAGCCTAGGCACAAAGCTGATATATATGCAAATATATATATATGAACAAACTATAGGAAACAAGACTACTAACCAGCAAGCATGTCCCATGCACTGTAATTAGGCGGGGGATCCAAGTTTTTGGAAGGACCTTTGGATGGTTCACTCCAATATTTCTTATAAAACTCCGGTTTCCGTCCCCTCTGCCAAATAATAACAGGGGCCATGTCCATCGCAAGGCTTCGGACATCCATCTGTTGAGAGGTTAACAACAATTGAGAAAGCTTATGAAATGCAGATTATATAATAATAATTTTATTCACTGTTCCACAGTAGCTCATTCGACAAGAAAAAAGAATTAAAATAGAAAATAATTCTTGATCGAATCGCCATAACAGAATTAGACAAGGATTTCTATAACTTGGCAAACGAAAATAAAAGCAGCAGATAGTGACAAACAACAGATACAACTAACAATATTTCCTTCACGATCAAGATGGAGGAGCAGGTTAACTATGAAATAAGTCAAATGAAGAATTCCCCCCCAGAATCAGAGGCAAATAATTAGGGAAAAGTAGTTTTTAAACCAGTGAAGATAAAAACAAAGCAAGCAGCAAAATGCATATCAAAATATGGGGTGTCTGAATCATATAAACACGATTCCATAAGTTTAGATGCCGCATGGTATGAATTTTTTAATAAATCAGCACATATTTTCCATTCAAAAGCATCTAATGATCCTAAAAAATTTCCTTCGGATAGTTTTATCTTTACAAGTAGAACTATGATGCATATCTCACTTGATCAACTGAATAATCCTCTTGGTGTTTGGAAAGAATGCAGTAAATATAATCCTCTATCAAGTCAGAAGTTCATATCTAATAAGCATATGCCTCAGCTCACACAATCAACCACTATAGGTGGCATTGACGGTCACAACCCCAATTCAGAGAGGGAGAGAGAAGATTCATACCTTGTTAAGAAGTGACTTCTGGCTAACGCGGAGTAACAGAGCAGTAATAAATTCCAGGGTCGTGTAGTTTACAATAGGAAGCCTCTTAAGTATGTTTCTCATTGCATGTATGCTAGAACGGGCACCTTTGATCTCATTATAAAGCTCAAATGTAGTTAGTGGCTCAGGAAGGCAGGCTAGATAGCATTTTATCAGAGCTGCTATGTCAACTGGATTTACTACCTCTGGTAATGATGCATTTGAATCTGTAATCAACATGTTATGGCATTATATCACAGATTCACGGCATGAGATAATAAGATCATCAAAATTGAATAAATGAAGACAACAGTGAAGATACCTTGGTTGTACATTGAAACCATTTGTTGAATGACCTTTTTATCTCCTTCAGACTTAAAAAGGTCTGGTGAGTTTAATCCTTAAAAATTAACAAAAAATAAGTTACTCTCAGAAAATGAAATTGAAGTGAAGCTCATTTGTTAATGATTTGGCAAATTGTACTTTGTTTAAATTCAATTACCAGATACTATGAGATAGTCTGCACAAATGACCAAAATATGGGGAATGGGCCTGCTGGATTGTTGTCGTTGCACTGTGACCTCAATTGGAACTCCAAATACTAGGAAAGAAAAATAAAAAATAAAAAAATAGGGGAAATATCACCATACAGACCAGAAAAAGGTCATGTTGACAGCCCAAGCTAAAAGGTTAAATTAAAAGCATTCCTAAGTTATTACAGATCTGCCAGGATGGAAGTGCTAACATAGAACAATATTACAAACCAACATATATTGGAAGTTCCAACCACCACAGGAATCTAAAAGAATAATGCCACTACTTAAAACTGCACCTACATAGAAAAAAGTCTCCAATTTCACAAAACAGAGGAACTTTTACTTCTTTTTCTGGTTGCTAGAATGTAATGAAGTTTTTTCTTTTGTATACTCCCTATCTACTTGGACGACACCTATTACATTCTCTTCAATAAGGCTACTTATTAAAAAAAAAAAACAGAGAAACTTTTACCATCTCAGTTTCATTAAATTAACATAATGACCATCTCCTAGGCAGCAAGTCTTTCTAGAGACAATCAATTCAAGTTCAACGGGCAGAAGTTAGAATAAAAATTAAAACACTATTTCAAAGGCTTAAAATGATCCAAGTTTAAGCAACTTACCATCAGTGCTAGCAACTCCCTGCAAGAGACCAAAACAACATAAGAATTTTGAAACTTAGTGATGGACAGAGAGAGAACCAAAAAAATATGAATAACAAACGGGAAACAAGACAAGGAATAAGAACTACTAATTGCCTAAGAATCCTAATACCTTCTGCCATCGTTCAATGTCAGTCAAGATGGTCTTACTTTTTTGTGCAGTCTTCTTTGCCACCTGGAACAAACTCAGAATCTCAGATGTGTCAGTTCAAATTATGTGACACATCAAAGATGTCAGGCAAGCGATAATTCCACACACCAGCTCATTAGCCCCAAAACAATCAAAGATGCGTCATTTTAAATTTTAATGCAGATAATTCCACACAAGTAATAATTAGTCATTTTAATGTAGATAATAAAACAATCAAAGATGCTGCATTAAAATGAATATATCTTAAAAGAACTCGAACGACTGAAAATAATAATTCCATACATGAGCTCATCAGCCCCAAAACAACTACAGACATCACTCTTTCCAATCTTAATTGGCAAATTTGATTAATATGAAGAGCAAGTAAATAACTCAAATCAGCCAAAAGTCGACTATCTTGATTTTGCCTGGTTTTACAAGAGCTTCTTTTCAACTGTGCATTAATAGGTTCAGCGTTAAGGCTATTTCTTGTTCAACTTCAACAAAAGATAAGTGCGTCTTGGCATCAATTTTCAGACGATTAAATATATTGAATTATAGATAACACTAAAGAACACTTGATATGCAAATCAATCGGATACACCTCTAAAATTCTTCAGACTCAGACTTCAAAGAAAAAAAATGTCAGGAAAGTCACCTCGGCTCCTCACTCTTTAACTTTCACAATCTATTCTGTATGACTCGAACCAAGAAAATTAATACGAGAGTTTTGAAAGGAAGGAAAGGTCTAGCTGGTTAGCTAAATTTACCTCTTCAACTTTTGTCTTCCCGACGACGACCTTGTCCTTTGTCTCGGAGACGCCCTTCCTAAGCAATGTGCCGGTGGTAGCAGCAGCGGATATAAGACGTTCCTGAACGGCGTGCCTTGTGGATGGCTGCTGTAGAAATGCCCATCGACTTTTCACCATGGAGCCAACACGCTCCGCCACGTCAGTGAAGTTGTACTTCGCATCTTTTGCAACCTCCCCAACAAATGTCCCGGCTGATTGCCCGGCTTCTTTAAGCTTCACCCCTGCTTTAAAAACCTTAATTTTGAATATATACATATAAATAACCAAACAAGAAAATAAAAGAGGGCAAACAAGAAAATTTGGGTACAGCTCGATATGTTTACGTGCTTATATTACCTACGAGTATATGAATTCCATACCTGAGGAAGAAAAAAAACCGCTAGCCTTCTCTTGCCACTGGGGCGATGTGACGGACGGCATTGAAGCAGTCTCAATCAACAGAAATCGAATTCCAACAAGAATTCCTATAAGATAAGTAGGTAATAATACAAGTTTCAGAGATTCAACTTCTTCATTTGTCAAAAAATAAATTATATATACATATCTTTAAGGCTTTTTCCGATCACGAAGGAAAAGTACTTTAGCTTCCAATAAAGATCAAAAGTCGATGCAACAAAAGAAAAAAAAGAAAGATATAAACCCTAATAATGGAGAAAGAAAAAGGAAGGGAATGATTCACCTTCGGTTGACAACTAATCGGAGGAACTCGAGCAAAATTCGAAAGCCTGTCCAGCCCAGCCAAGCCAGACGAGGCTAGAAAGAGAATGGGTCTACAAGTCGTAACGACGTAGAGAGAGACATTCAATCGCCGTGGGAAGGTAGGATAGTTTAAAGTAGAGCCGTCAATAATTTTGTTTGATAGCACGAACCAATGACATAAAGCCACGTATGGTTTTCTTCTCGTAATATTCTCCCGTGTTTTAACGGCTCTCTCCCTGTGGTGTTTCCACCTGGCGATGTTTTCAGAGAATTAATTCTCTGTCAATAATCAATGTAACGCAACTGCACAACTCTTATCCCTATCACTGAATCTCAAATTTCAATTATCGAGAAGTTGACCTGAGTTAAATAAATTAACCATAAAAAATAAGTTATTGTTGACGGAAAATAAATTCTCCTCCTTTTCATTTTTAAAAAAAATTTAAATTTATTCTAAAATTATTTTTATTAAATTTAAAAATAAATTTATCAAATTATTTTAAATTATATCACTTTTATATTATATAATTTTTTCATAAGAATTACATTTCTCTTATTTTAATCAACTGAATATGTTTAGTATAGTTTAAGAGATATTATGATCATGATTTTAATTATTTTTTTAATTTTTTGAAATAGACTTCAATTCATGAATGAATTAAGGAAATTATAACTATAACCAATAAATCTGGATACAAATCCCGATTACAAGTCAACTACTCAACAGTTTTAAATTTCCCTGTACACAAATTTCATTGTGTCAGACACTGTCTAAAAAACTTCAAAAACTCTCTAATGATACAGCCTTTCTAAGATGCGAGACTCTGTAAAAAAAAAAAAAAAAAAAAAAGTGTCCATCCCAACTTGTCTGTGAGAAAAACAACTCATTTTACCCAAACCCTCCAAAGAATTCTCCCTCATCCTCCAAAGAGGATATAGACTCACTACTTTACTCTTCTAAAGAGAAAAAAGAATTGTCTATTTCAAATTATTATCATTAACCTAACAGTAAAACAAATAAAACTCCACTGACATTCCCTAAAGGAAAGACAAAAAATAAATAAATAAAGTACTGCGCACTCCACTAACTGCCCAAGTCGAATGCCCATGTCGTATGCACGTTCTCCATCTACTCTAGTATGGTGCTGCCCATACCCACCTCCCATTACCGAACCATCCCCCACCTCCCAATCCAGGTATCCAGTCCCGTCACCTTCAACCTCTCCCATTAGCGGTACTCCAATCGGGACAACTACTGTTTGGACTGGCAGAGACAAAAACCAGAGACACCGGGAGCTTATTCCCAAACATCGGTGAATAAGCTTATTCACAGACAACGTGTAACATCCATGCATAGAGCCACCAGGAGTTTATTCACAGACATCCAAAATAGAGACATCCATAACCATAACAAATCTTAACAAAATTAAACAAAACGAAAGAAGAAAAAAAACAACACAGAAAACTCCAACCACCATCTGACTCTACGTCGCTTGAAACTCCAATCACCATCCATGAGGACGTCCACCATGAGCTACGCTCGAGATCCACCCCGGAAGACGCTTTATCCCCTCCATACAGCTCGGCATGCATCGTCAAAATAATCCTCTATTTTCTATGGATAAAATAGAATTCCTATACCCCATAGAAGAGCATCTCAACCACCAAACTAACTCCATCTCCATGAGCAAAACTCCATGACCAACTCACACCGTAAACTCTCAAATATGTCCCCTCAGAAGACCAAAACCAAACGGTAAGTAACACCTACCATTCGAAGCCGAAATCCTCCACCTCCATCGTGGAATGTTTCTCCGTCCAGCTTGGTGATTTGTTAAGCAAGAGGACTCGAAAATAACAGCTGGTGATAGTCTTTTAATGAACATAAACACAACCAAAACGATTTTTATTATCAAAGAAAAATTGTAGCTCAAAAATAGAAACGAAAAGATGGAGGAGGGAAGGAGGAGCCAAAGCTCCACCTCCCTCAAACGGTTTTCCTAAACTTTTCTTAGAGAGAAGGGAAAGTTTTTCTTACTAGGATTTATTATGTTATGTAAGATGTTTTTTATGATCATGATTTTAATTATTATTTATAAAGGGACCTGATTTTTATGGGTAAGTCCAGTTTCATAATTTTTACATAGGTAAAAACACATTAATGAAAAGTATTTCTTAGTTTTTATCTGCCATTATTTATTAAATCCAGGACATCAATATTGGGCTGTCCAACATGACGAAAGGCCCAAAATGGTTTCCGTTGATAGGAGTTGGGATATGACTGATTTGCAACTTTGCCCCTACTTTATCGTCTAAACTTCAAAATAAGGTTCGGTTTGGTAGTGTGATAGAATTTTAAATTTTGAGATGATATTTTAATATTATTATTTTAAAATTTAAAAAAATTAAAAAAAAGTTAAATTCTTTATTATGTTTTATATGGAGATTTAAAAAATTTATAATGATGAGATAATAATTTTAAGATTGAGATGAAAATTTTTTTAATACCAAACCGAATTTAAATATAGAGAAGTTGGGTTTCAAATTGGAATTAAAGGGTAAACATTGATAGTTTGGATTATTAAGCATAAGCACGAGGGGAAAAAAACTAATTATTGCTAATAGCCAAGGCCTTGGATGTTTTGATTTTTATATTTTTGACATATTAGTATTTAATTTGTAAGAAAATATTTAAATTTAAATTTTCTTACAAATTTGAATAGCCCCAGCTTTTAAAAGGCCAATCAAACAAAAGTAAGAAGCGACTACCATACTTAAGGTGCTTCAATCTTACACTCCCGAATCACTTCTCCCACAATTCTCCTCCAAAACCAGTGCTCCCTCCATACTCTATCCATCTGTTCAATCGGCATATTCTTCGTCTCCGGCAATAGAAAGTACACAAATGCCGTCATCACCACTACCCATACCCCAAAGAAGAAGAAAATCCCCGCCTTGAAGTGGCAGAGCATTGCCAGAAAAGTTTGAGCAACTACGAAAGTGAATATAAAGCTCACTGCTACCGTAATACTTTGCCCGGCCGATCGAATCTCCAATGGAAAAATCTCGCTCGGAACTAGCCATCCCAATGGGCCCCATGACCACCCAAACCCAGCAACGTACACACCAATCAAAATCAGAACCAAATACGCATACCCTTTGCCTATCCCACCTTGATCACCTAGCTGAGCTGCCATTATTCCTCCCACCATAATCTGGGAAATGAACATTTGAATACCCCCTATTATAAACAAAGCTCTTCGGCCAAGTTTATCCACTATAAGCATGGATATGAAGGTTGAGACTGTGCCAACAATCCCTGTCGTGACCGCCGACAAAAGCGATGCGCTTTCCCCCAAACCAATCGTCCGAAAGAGTATTGGGGCGTAGAAGGCAATGACATTGATTCCCGTCACCTGTTGGAAGAAAGGTATGGATATTGCCATTACAAGTTGAGGCCTATATTTTCTTTCTAAAATTTTCTTGAATGGGTGTTCGATGGTTTTCGATATGGAACTAGCTTTGACGAGATCGTCTAATTCTGCTTGGACATCGTTGGTGCCTCGGACACGCTGTAGCATTTGTTTGGCCTTGTGATGGTCGCTGCTGCGTTGGATCAGGCTGTTGGGTGTTTCCGGGAGGAAAAGAGCACCCAATGTAAGAATGGAGGCTGGAACGGCGGCCATTGCTAGAGAGATTCGCCAGCCCCAGCCTGCTTTGATCTTTTCTGTACCAAAGTTGATGATGTTTGCTGATAGAGCACCGATGCCAATACTGAATTGGAAGCCATTGTTGATTGCGCCTCTGTATTTAGGTGGGGCCATTTCAGAGAGATACAAGGGAACTGCCTGTAAAATTTACAGTATATAGTAGAAGATAATTCATAAGAGGACTAAAATCATTTCGCCCGAAATAATTCATTTACATATAAAGGAAAAGTTAAAAGAAAGCTACCTGGTTCGCAAAACCGACCCCAACTCCGAGCAAGACGCGGCCAAGTATAAGCATGTAGAAATTGAAGGCTGCACCGCCAAGGGCAGCACCCGCAAGGAAAGCAGCACCTCCAGCGAGGATTGATGGCTTGCGTCCCAGGGCTCTAGTGACCCAGGAAGCGAAGAAAGTTGATACAAGGCCAGCCACGTAGAGTGAAGATGTGAAGGAAGTCAACAGTTGGCTATCATACTTGCAGTAATTGCTAATATTGATATCTTTTTTCATCCTAGTGTACACCTCTGGGAAGAACTTCTTGAGAAATGACTCCATAGAGGTCACCCCACCTTCAAAGTAAATTGTCCAAGAACAAACGTTTGATATTTTTTACTATGGCTAAACACAAGTTCCACAACTAATGACAATGACACTTTAGCCATCCTGCTCTGATATACCAGTACTGAATATGAAAGAAAAGTAATCTTGAGCTTGCAATGTGTTGATTTTGGTAATTTATAGTGGAAATTATAAAAATTCTACCCAGTTGGACTACTGTAAAAAGTGTATTTTCCCATTTTCTCATGAAAAAAATAAAATTTTGCATCCAAAAATCATCACCTTCTTTCAATTTACACACACAACGAACTAATTCTTGAATGTAAAATCTTAATCACTCAATGGAGGGTGTTTATCCAACAGTGCAGAATTTAGTTTCCTTTTTTATCTCACGTACTCTTTCTTTCTTATGAAAGGATGTATAGAAATCTTTTTAGTAGTCGAATGGAATCAACACATCAATATAGATGGAACAGCTAGCATTAATGGAATATTCCTTTAGATATAACTAATAACACATCCTCCTAAAGCATATATACAAAGTTTAGTACGAATTAATGGTTGAATATCTCATTGAATCAGTACTTGTGCAGACCTGAAATTCCAATATCATAGCCGAAGAGAACTCCTCCCATGGCGGCCATCATACAAGACAGGACTACAAACCGGGTTATCCTCCCATTGTACTGCCTGCCTTCACCTGCAATTGCTAAGCCCACTGCCATGGCCTTTTCCGAGCTCTCTGCACGCACAAGAGACTCGGTTATGGATAGAGAAGTAAAGAATCAGCTGAAGCAGCCTTCCTTGACTGGTAGAGGGCAGTATGCATTATTGATATTGATGTCAATTTTGGAAGTAACCATGCATGCTGCATAATCGTCAATAAAAAAATCTAAACGACGTAGAATATGGATATTTTTTGTGCACCTCATTCGCGCGTGTGGGTTTGAATTATACGGGCATATGCTGAGTTTGGAGCCTTATGGGCTTCACTATCAGACACTGGGACACGTCATTTTCAAAAAGAAAAATCAAAGCAGGGCTCGTGGACTTATTGGCTAGCCCGAGAAAACTGTTGAATGGAAAGAGGACAAAAAAGTTTCCGTACGCAGATGCAGCAACGAATACAATATTCTCATTGAATAGGCAATTAAGTTCCAATCGGACTAATAGCCTACAGGCCTAGGGCCCATTTTACTAGATGGATTTTCATTTCATTACTTACGAACGAAGGCAACGGATCCATGGCGAGAGGGTAAGTTTCCGATTGGTTCCTTGATTACACTGGGTCTATTGGGTCAGTGCACTTTTAAGCATCTTCTATCATCTAAACAGCAACTTAGACTGCAAAATATGTAAATAAGTTTAGTGGTCTGTATTGTATATAGATGTAACCAGTCTTGACCAATGGCAACTTTATGCAGGCATCATTTGCTTGCAAACTGAAGGGTGGAAAGAGAAGTCATGTTTTGTCCATTTTATCCATACTTAACTTTAGGTGGATGATTACAAATGCAGCTTGGAAAAAAAAATTTTTGCCATTTTACGAATTTGATGCCGATGGTTCATTTTTGGTATTCATATTAATAATTAAATTTAAAGATGAAATTTATTTATTTTATAACTTCATATAAATATATCTAAACTCATATTAATTATTTAAATACATTTAAACTCATCTCAAATGAACTTTATAAAACTTACACAACCATCTAAGCTCATTACTATTCATAAAAAACTCAACTCAATTCCATATTTAAATACAACTTAACAATTCACATTCGCGGAGAGTGTTCGTATCGTGTTAAGTTATGGACATTGAATTATATGGCTCAACCCGAACCTGACTTGTTAAACTAAACGTATTAGATCTTCAAATCCTAATACAATTCATTTAAATAACAGGTCATGTCATGTCACTTATTTTAATCCATTTAATAATTAATTAGAAATTGATCAACACAATATGATTTATGTTAACCCGTTTCATGTAAATGAATTAAACTAATCTGCATAACTTATTTGACCTGATTAATATAATTTCACATAAAAATTAAAATTTATATTTAGTAGTAGCCACAATATCTATGTAAAAAATAATAATAATTAGACTACCCACTAACAATAAATATCGATATTTTTTATATTTTAATTTATAATAAAATCAATATTACAATCTCAATATCAACAATATGAGTATAGGTTCATAATTATAACTTCAATAATAAAAATATAAACATATTGAAAAATATCAATATTACAATCCAACAATAATAAAATTATAATTGTGAGTACAAATCAAAATAGATCATAAAAAGGTTGATTTTCATGTTAAGTGGGTTGACCCGTTAATGATCCATTTATAATTCGTATCTTAATGGATCAATCTGTTTTGACCCAAATCCGTTAATATCAAATCTAAACATATTAATTTTGTATCGTATTCATATAGGGTTGACATATCGTATCATATATTACTTATAAAAAAATATCGTATCATATATTACTTTATTTTTGAATTTGAAACTTTTTATTTTTTAAATTCATTTGTTATCATCAAAATTAATATATAAATATATAATTATATGAAATTTAAAACTTTAGATTCAACATGTTCACATATCATATCATGTATTACTTATCAAAAAGAAAAAACATATTGTATCATGTATTGTTGCCTTTAATTTATAAAATATTTACATTACATAATTTAATTTATAAAATAAATTTTAAAATTTAAATATTACCTATCAAATATTACTATCTAAATGATGAAGTTATTGTATTAAATACTATGCTGGCATGATATAATAAGCGTTAAGGCTTAAGTCCATAAACTTAATTAATATCTTCTTCCAACTTTGGAACGGTGTCTATGATGACTACACGTGTCCATGGAATTAGTTAGGACTTTATGAGATGTAGTTGTTGAATGGCTTGGTCACTACTATTCTATTGTACTGTATATATTGACCCCTATTATATATATATATCAAGAATGCATGGGTTCATATATAAGTAGACCACACAAGTTAATTAATTAATTAATTAATGAAACCTGTCGTTGGCACACAAATACACTAGCTAGCGTCGATTGGTATCTGGTCGCTCTCATGCTTTCATTTTTTTTATTTTTATTTTCCCTTCCTTCTTGGAATTATAAGTTGAAATGACCCATATTCAATAATAAACTAATAGTAGGTGCCCTTCATTCATTAATTAATAATGCAGTTGGAATATTAGCGTCATCACCGTAACGCGTCCTTATCTAAACAACTCATGAAAATACAAACCAGGAAATACAATAATATGCATGTAGGGCTATTCATCTGAATTCTGATTCAGAAATTTAGGTATATTTAATTTAGAATTCGGATTTAAAATTCGGGCCGAAATCCAGACCGGGTTAGCCAGGACAAGAATCAGGATAAACCCAGGTTTTGTAAAATCTAGATTCCGGGTTCCAGATTAAAACCGTTTTTTTTTTTTCGCTGTATTTGGGCTTTAAAAGTATAATATTTTTTTTAATAAAAACCTATATTATATTAAAGATCTTTTAAGAAAAATCATTGTTAAAAAACATAATTCTCTTTATGTAAAAACCTATATTTATTATAGAAATTTTTTAAATAATGTTGAAAATCATACTTTTTTTTTTTTAACGCTTATATTTTGTGAAATTTTTCTAAGAGGTAATGTTAAAAAGCATAAAATTGTCCAGAATAATAAAATATATAAAAATTAAAAATTAAAATGCATGCAATCCACTACATATTACATTACATTACAAAATATAAAATTACAAGATATTTTTATGAGATATGAAGTCTATAAAAATGATGCCATTGAGATATAATCGACAAAAATGTGCAGATATCTTGGAGGTACCTCCCATTTCTCTCAAGCCATAAACACCAAAACAAACACAAAGGAATCATCCTCCACTCAGCTTTATTGCCTCCAGTGCTCCACAACCTGCAGAACCTTCCCAACTAGCCATCATCTTAAATAGAATTCAATACCATCATCTTGAAGGGAAACAGGGGGTCAAGAGGTATTGGTTTTCAGTAAGCCCAAATAGTTATGAAAATATTATTTCCTAGCTCTATTTGCTAAGTTTCCTTCCAAACACAACAAACTGTTGATGGAAGTAAAATAAGTGGTCACATCAATAACTTAAATGCCAATGTTTGAGGAAAAGAAAATGTCAATTGAAAAGATCAAATCTAAGGAACACACAGAAGAAGATGGCAAAATATATACAAGCCAGAAGCTAAAAAGAATATACTAATCAAATGAATATATTAAAAGGGAAAAGGCTCTGACTTTAAAAAAACATCAACCAGCAAATACATTAAACAATTAAGGTGATAGCAAACAAGTCTTCAACAAAATAGCATCTTAAAGAACAAGATTGAGGAAATAAATTATTTTTAAAAGATAGCAGTGCTTATAGCTAGCAATATGTTTTTTAGGATTGAATATATATATATGTAACTATTTTATGATTGTAAACATATTGATGAAACAAAAACACACAGTATACCCTAGACAAAAACTAACAAAATAATCTGGAACTTAAATAAATTTCATTTCAGAATTATAGAGGGGTAGATGAGTATCTCTTGATTGTTCTCAATTACAAATTACTTTTTATAATATTAAGAGTTCAAGACCATAAAATTTCACGATTTTCTCAACCTAAGGTTGAGTGATTCAATAGATCAAGATCATGCTAAATCATGATTCATCAAGCAGGATAGAATCACCATTTACCGAAAGGCATTTCTTTCTCAACCAATCTACTTCCTAATGAATATGATAGTAGCAGAAAATATATTGTGCAAAAATGAAGAGGAGAGCAAAAATAAAAATCATACCTCCACTCTTGCATCTCAAAAAACAAACCACGAGCCTGAGCTTAATGCAAGAATGCATTGATTCGTACTTCAGGCAGCATGATGGTGGCTGCAATGAACAAAAAAATTATGAACATTAAGATTTGAACCATAAATATTAACAAACTAAAACAGTATGGGCTGTGATTATAGGACTCAAGTGGGGTTTCCTCACACACACACATTGAACAAACTTCTAAACAGCAATCAGATGAATAATAGAACTTCTAAATAGAACAGGGCACTGTTGTACATGGGCATAAAATGCAAAGAAATGAAAACAAAATAGACCCAAATCAAAGAAGTAAAAAAAGGAAAAAAAAAAAACCCTAAAAAAACTGATGCAGATCTAAACTTGAATAGATGCTAGCATAGATCTAACCTTAAAAAATCGATTAAAATAAAGGATACACAAGAAATGAACATCTCGAGCAAGAGAAATCACTAACGGCATACACACTCATATATCCAGAAAAATCGACAATAACAAACAATAAAGGTAACAAGTATCAAACAACAAACAAAATCACTAACAGCATGATCTACACGAACCTCGTTTTTAAAGGGAAGAGACCGAGAAACCGACAACACCATGCTCACCCAAACCCACAAGTATAAAATTCATTGACCCAAGAAACCGAGAAGGAGATGGAGCGATGGAGAGTGATGATGAAGACGACGACACGAGCGACGAAGATTCGGACAGCACAGGAAGCTAGGGTTTCGGCATGAGAGAGAGAGAGAGAGAGAGAGAGAGAGAGAGAGAGAGAGAGAGAGAGAGAGAGAGAGAGAGAGAGAGAGAGAGAGAGAGAGAGAGAGAGAGAGAGAACCAGCGTGAGAAATGAGAGTGAGAGTAGTAGGGTTTCGAATGTTTGATGGATTTTTCAAAAAACCCAGGTACCGGGTTTAAAACCTAGAACCGGGTTTTAAATTCGGGTACCCCATAACCAGGAACCCGGTTATCCGGGTTCCAGTCTGGGCCGGATAAAATCCAGTCTGGATGAACAGTCCTATATGCACGTACCCGGCGTGTTTTGAAAACTGCACTCTTCTTACAAGTTTACAACAGTAAAACATATATCATGTCGACCAATGGGTTGGGTTGGGTTTGACGTACGTTCAGATCATAACTGTGCATATTATTAACGTAATGTATACATGATGATATATGACAGCCCATTCCATACGAACGACATAATATTTTGGTTAATCTTGTGGCTCTCATTCTCTTGATCATATATCCATGCATGAGAAAATTAAGAAAAACCCTCGAATTGTGGGACTTAAACTTGTGAGCGTTACCCATGAAACCAAACAAGCTAGACGTAATCATTTTGGGAGGGTGACACATAACTATATATCGATTTATGCTGTCAATTTGCCGACTAGTCTGGCATGCATGCACTGGTGATCCTTGAGTTCGATCCACGTACGTACTAGTCTTTGTTATGCAAATTAGTTAGTTAGTTCCCTCGATCTGATATGTTATATTATTATTATTATTAAATATCTAGACATGATTTTCGAATGTCAAGTATATGCCGGTTCTTTGATATCATCGATCATCAGCATTTAATACTCTCCAATTGCTTTTATTTGAAAGGTTCGATTTGAGAGTATTTCATTTCATCTTGTCTCATTATTATAATTTTTATACAAAATATAATAAATAATTTAATTTTTTTTAATTTTAAAATAATAATAATATTAAAAAAATATTTTAAATTTTAATAATATTTTATTTAACTTTTATTTAAAATCATCTCATCTCATATCTGAATTCAATGACTCGTTTGGAGATGTTGATGATCATTGCCAAGAGAACCAAAATTGGACGCAGATTATTAAGAGATAGAAGGGGTTTGCATTAGGAAATACTCGATCAGCCTTTATGAGGTGGCATTTGTCATCAATTAAGCTTCGGCGGGCAGTGGTAGTTGCCAATTGGTTAGCAAGTGGCCGGCGTTATAATTCGTACCCATCTTATTATAAATGTGATCAACGAACTCGATGCCCATGTGCTGATCGAATTAGCTGCATTGATAGAAAAAAGCCCCGCCCCATTTGAGGCCCTGAGGGGACCTACAGATCAATAATGTATTTTATGGCAATTATTTAATTATTTATTTTTCTTTTACAAGCAAAAAGAGTGTATATGATAAATTATAATAGCGTCATCTCTAAGTATAGTAATGTTATATAAAGTTATCTGTTATATAATTATCGTGCAATATTTTTAAAAAAATAAATAAAAGCTATTACTAAAAAAATATAGGATAAATCATAAAAGTGACATCTCTGTCTAAGCATAATAATGTTAGATAAAGTACTTATGTGTTGTATAAATGTTGCGTATTTTAAAAAAAAAAAAAATTATTATTAATTTTTTATATAAATCTTATATTTACTCACTTTTCAAAAAAATAATACTCAATATTTACACATTTTATAATTACAAATATTATTTTTATAAAAAATGTGTACTTGAGATAAAATTAGAGTTACAAATAAGCTTTCAGTACTTGGTTTGACTGAAGTTGAATAAGCTTCCTATGGTTAGGGCATATCTAGATGTCTAAAACTTCTATTTCTCTAAATTTATCAAAAAAAATTAACTTTTGACAAAAACTCATCTCCAACCGTTCCCCCATTTTAGGAAAAAGATTTTAGGATCTGATCAGTAGCTCCCTAAATATGATAAGTCATTATTTATTTTTAAATTATTTTTTATCAATATTTTATTGTAATAAATAAAATAAATTTATTTTTCAATCATTTACACTTTATTTCATATTTATTATAGTTAGATTTTGAAAAAAAAAATGCCACCAACCAAATTTTTTTTAATTAACCAATTGAGAAAATATGATTTTTTTTAAAATATTATTATTGTGAAAGCACTGATTTAAAAAGTATTATTATTTAGAGAGACAAGTAATTAAAAAAAACCAAGATGAAAAATCGAAAATATAAGTACAAGTACAATAAATAATTAAATAATTAAAAAAATATGAAAAAAATGTTAAAAAGTCTTCTTCGAATCCTTTCCCCAAAGACAAAAAAAAAAAAAAAAAACAAAAATTGGATGTAAATACTCTTAAACAAAGAAAATGCTATTCTTACTAATGATTTTTACTATTGATTTCTCTCACTTTGACTTTTTTTTTTTTATTATTTATTTAATGATTAAGTAAGTATTTTTTAATAATATTATAAATTTTTTTATTTTTTAAAAAAATATTTAAATGTATTAAAAAATATATGTAAAAAAATACAAAAAAAAAAAATCTCAAAAAGAAAGGCTTAGGGCTAAGACTGTACAATTTACCCGCAAACCCGAACTGACCCGTTATTTCCAAAACTTCTGATCCGAATTACCCGAACTGGAATGAAATAATCGGAACCAAAAGAATTCCGTTTTATTTTTGAAATACTACAGTTAGGGTCGGTGGATTACCCGATAACCGAAAGCCAGTCCTATTGTAACAGCCCGCTAGAAATTCAATTAAGGAATTTCTATTGACTTTAGGAATCTCGTGAAAACTCTGTAAGTTTACACGAATCGACTAATCGCATAAATTTTAGCCTGTCAACATAGTTAGTGTTATCACTCACTATGGTGCTAGAAATGCGATTTTAATTATTTGAGATAGTTAAAAGTGTCAGAATACATTATAGTCTACACCACTAGGCTTAATTAAATATATAGAATTTTTCAGTACTAAGTTTACTACGTTTATTTTTGGAGTGAATAGTAACCTCGGTAAATGTACTGAGCGCAGTGTTTTCAAAATCATAGTGTGAAATGTCCAAATTAGGATAGCAATATTTTATTTGGACACTTGGCAAGATCTTAACCACACATAATGAATAGTATTAGATACTTGGCACAAAGAGAAACCATTAGATGGAATTGTGAAGGAAATCAAGGTGTGAGATCATGACACCTAAGCAAAATACACATTTGGAAAATATCTTAAGAATAGAGATTTAAAATACACATAGAAAGATTTTAGCCACCTTACTCTTCCAAGTCTACTCCACATTTGGAAAATATATTGAGCTGATTTTTATAGATATTATTGGATAGAATATTTTGAGATAATATTTTATAGATATTTTGGGTAGGAGAAAACCACACTCAACTCTCAACTCCAGCCTTATCATCTTCCTTATCTCTTCCATAAGCATCTCCAGCCATCATCCACGAACTTATCTTCATTTACACGTTTCTTTAAAAGAATATCAAACATTCTCTCTCGGACAGCTTTTAGGAGTTCTTTTGCATGCCCATTTCGAAGCTGTTGTAAGTGTTTTATCATAAAGTCTCCTTCATATAAGTTGTTCCTTTTTGAGTCTAGTTTACATGGATATCTTATTTGCCCCATTTAAAAATCATTTGGTCAGTCAAATATTGTGTAAACTATAGAAAGGTCATTCTGGGAGATAAACTGGAGAATATGTTATAGTTTGGAGTTTTTGACCAAGCTAATGGATAGATATTGGTCCGAAATTTTTATGGAGTATTGTTAACATGTATATATGACTATTGGTTGAGGAGTTTTGCATGATTGAAGGTTTTGATGAAATATTTGCTTAGATTTAGAAACTTAGAAACTGGAAGAAGAAAAACAGTTTCTATTTTGAAAAAGTTTAACTCTTTGGTGGTCTAAACCTATTCTAATGACTTTGATAATTTTATTGGAGGATCCTAAGCATCTTATATACATGTTATATTATTATTTTGAAAATATTTGATGTTAGTTTCAAAGATATGAAATTTTATACAAAGAGATATTCAGATAAGCCAAAGTGTGGATGTTCTTGGCTAAATTTATGTTTTGGTTAATTTTTAACCATGTGATCTTGAATTAGAAGCTTATATATGTTTTAGGACATCTTTTTAAACCATGTGATGGTTTGGTTTGAAGATCACATATTTATAAGTCATAGATCAAAAGGTTGATCAAAACAAGTTAGAAACAAAAATCAATAGAAATAGCATATGAGAATTTCGGCCCTATGGAGTTTTAATAGTTGTGATTAGTTTTAAATTTTTCTAAATTGATATTTGAGTTTAGGATAAAATTTACATGAGGCATGTAAATTTTGGTGACTTTTGGAGTTAGTATGCAAAATCCTTAAGTTATGGGTAAAACGGTCATTTTCCTACATGTAGGAAGTAAAATGGAAATTTTACTCTTTAAGTTAGTATTTTTCCATATTTCAAATTATTAGTGATTTAGTACTAACTTTTAGAATCACTAATTACAGTTCCTCGTGATCGCGCTTGAGGTTTTATAAGAAACGCGGAGATCGAGGTAAGTTAGCTTTTAACTTACTAGCAGTCTACTGTGTATGTGTGCTAAGTAAAAGAACTATAGTGTATGTATGTGTGTTATCATATATGTCATGCCACGCCAAGTTATCACGTAATTGTTTATTATACAGAATTTATTCTGTCATCAATTTTTATCTGTTACATAATATATTCTGTTATGTATTACTGTACATTACAAGTACGTCATGCTAAGTATGCCATCTATTACATGTATGTCAAGTCATGTAATATTCACTGTTGCAAGTATGTCATGTTAAATATGTTGTCTATTATATGCTATGCCATGTTACGAAATGTTTCTATCTCAAGTTGGTCATGTATTTCAAGTTATGTTCAAGTCACGTTTCATCTTGAGTACATTATGTTTGTGTAGAATACATGGGGCCACAACAACTGTGGAGTATGTATTTTACTACAATTGTGATGCGTAGAATACATGGGGCCACAACAACTGTGGAGTATGTATTTTTCATGTTAAGTCAAGTTTGTGTAGAATACATGGGGCCAAAACAACTGTGGAGTATGTATTTTTCATGTTAAGTCAAGTTTGTGTAGAATACATGGGGCCACAACAACTGTGGAGTATGTATTTACACGTAGAATACATGGGGCCACAACAACTGTGGAGTATGTATTTTTCATGTTAAGTCAAGTTTATGTCGAATACATGGGGCCACAACAACTGTGGAGTATGTATTTTTAATGTTAAGTCAAGTTTGTGTAGAATACATGGGGCCACAACAACTGTGGAGTATGTATTTTTCATGTTAATTCAAGTTTCAGAGCAAGTTCATGCTAAGTCAAGTTTCAGATCAAGTTCATGTCAAGTCAAGTTCAGTTCATAATTCAATTTAAGCTATGTCAATTATGCTATGTTGTACGCTAAGTTATGCTTTAATTACTTATGAATTTGATTATGCATTTATGCTTTTACTGTCATACATGTATCATTAGTCTGTATGGAAGTTTTTTGTTAACTTGCTGAGATTTGTAATCAAATCTCACTTTGGTAGTCCCAACTACCATTCCCCCCGAATGGTAGATCTTGTTACAGGACCTGAAGGAGAATCAGGAGCTGATCAACTAGACACAGTTGACTAAGTGACGGTGCGACATAAATGTTGATATAGTAATTAACGTAAATTACTACTTGTACGATTGAGTTGCATCTCTACTACTTTTTGGATCATAACCATTTTGGACTAGTGTTGTGATCTTAGTTGTTCAATGGATTTTTATGTATGAAGTATGTTTTAAGCATTTGGGATATTTTCAATTTGGTGCATAGTATTGCTAAAGAAAAAATTTATCCGCTGCGAATATTGCATATTGTTAGATGCATGTTAGGAATATTGCATCTTATATGTCATGAACGGGGGCAGGTAACCTTGTGTTGCATGTCTCGACGCTTCAAATGTCCGTCCGATCCCAAACGGAATTTGGGGGCGTCACACCTATCCCCCTTTGAAACAACTTCGTTTTATATACTTCCTTCCATAGAAACTCTCCTCTCCCTCGAGATTGAATGCCATGGCTCTACCTCTGAAATCTAAAAATAAATCATTGTGAGTTTATGTTTACCGTTTACAAATTCCATTGCTCTCCCTCTCAGCTCCATTAGTCCCTTGCAATCGCAGCCCTAAGGAGGATTTCTTTGTTGAACAGTTCCACTGCTCCAGCTCGCAGCTCCCTCTTTTTCGCTTTTCTCTCACAACTCACTTGCCTTATGTTGCCCAGATGACTAACACAAGAGGGGGGTGAATTGAGTTGTATTAAAAAAAATAACAATTATAAATCAAATATATAATATAAAATATAAACAAAATATGAAATAACAATAAATATAAAGAGTAAGGGTAAGAGAGAAGCAAACTCAGTATGTTAACGAGGTTCAACCCCACTGCCTACGTCATCGCCTCAAGCTACCCCTTGAGGATTTCCAAATTCACTATTCAATCTCTTTCAGGTGGAGATAGAAATCTATTACACCTTTGAACAACACTGCTACAAAGGATCCGTGTAGAACACCCTCTACACTTGCAATCACCTTACACGTGGTGATTCAACTATTCCCTATGTAGAATACTTTCTACACGCACAAGAGTTATACACACCCTTTTTCTTATACAAAAGCTGATAGTGGGTAGGTTATCAGAAAACACTCCTCAATGAGTGAAATAAGAACAATACAACGCAAACTATATCTCTCAAAATGAATAAGGATTAAGGCTCAATGCTTAGAGAATAGAGAATGAAAGCTTTGAATGAATGTTGTATGCTCTTTGTGTTGTAAATGTGAAGCTCTCAAATGATCTATTTATAGGCATATGAGACTTCATATTCAAATTTAAAAAGATTCACATGTCAAAGACAACATCATTCACTTTTTCAAAAAATTCAAATAAAAGATTCTTCTTTTTCAATTGTCAAAGATAACATCATTCACTTTTTCAAAAAAATCAAACCTAATCTTTTACTTTTGGCATATAACAAAATGAGCACACTTTCCTTTTCAAAAAATTCAAACATAATCTTTTACTTTTTGCATATGACAAAATGAGCACACTTTACTTTTCAAATTTTTCAAACAAAATTATCTACCTTTTGTATAAGTCTAAAAAAGCATCAATCACTTTTGAAAATATTCAAATAAAACATGCACATGTGAAAGATGACAATCAATCATCTTTAATATTTTCAAAGTTCAACCCTTTAATCAAGGCATGCACATGCAAAAGATGACAATCAATCATCTTTCAAAATTTTCAAATTTAATTTTCAAAAAAATTCATGCACATGTGGAAAATGTATTTTAATGTTTTATGATAAAATATTAATTTTGAACATTAATCCTAATTTCAAATTTTAAGAGATTTACAACATTACTCTATGACTTTAATGTGAACTTATTTCCTTCTTGCTCATGCTTGGTTTTTTAATGTGCTTGATTCCATTGTGTGAACAACTTGAGTTTGAAATTCCTTTATTCTTTGAATTCATTTGTTATCATCAAAATCCATGTGTAGATTTATAAGCACATGAAACTTGAAACCTTGGGTTCAACAATCTCCCCCTTTTTGATGATGACAAATACTTGATAGAATTTGAAACCTGTATTAATACTTAAGCTCCATCTGAAAATATGCGTTAGTTTTTCAAGCAAAAGTATAAATATAATTTCAAGCATATATAACAAGTTTAGCAATTTAATAAATGTTAATGTTCTAGTCTAAAACTTCTCCCCCTTTTGGCATCATTAAAAAGGATCGGCAGCAAGTAAATGGACTGAAGAAAACGATGCGTTTAATAGTCACTGTAGATAGTTGAAAAAGGAGTGGTCCATGACCCGACAAATGCTGCAAAGTCTCGAGGCCTAACTCTATAAATTTAGTGCGACTAGAGATTTAAACAATCGCCTGATGTTGTTGACAAACGTGATTGAAGGCTCTGAGTTGCTATAAAAAAATGATCATTTTTATCTATCGGATGCCAAAAAAATAATTGCTTCTTGACCTGAGTTCTGTTTTACCACAACGATAGAATGGTTGAGCAATTCTCTTCCACTAATGTTCCAGACTTAAATCAGGAACCCTTGACGCATCAATCATCAATCTTCTCTCCTGAGGCCGTCAATACCATGATAGGAGCAGTGAACCGTTTTTCTAGTAAGGTTGATTCTGAGATTATTGCAGAATCAAGAATGCTCAGTAGTCAATATGCTGCCTCTGTTACGATCATGTCTCGGAGGTTAATGGCGAGGGTGAGTGAGATTGATCATCTTAACATGCAAATATTTGAGTTACGACAAAAGCTTACTAATAAGGATAGTGAGAATAAAATGCTAAAGCAAGAAAACCAAGAGTTGAAAAAATTTGCAGATTGGTATGCTCATGATCTGCAACCACGAATAGAGGAGCTGGAACGAGAAAGGGTTCAGATACAAGGTCAACATCGGCAGATAACAACAGAGGTTCATCGTTTACTAGAAAAATAGAGACAATCTACTGTTAATCTTGCTGGCTTAGTAAGAAAACTTTTGACAATGTGTGTCCAGCATATCTTGTATTTCTTTTGACTAAATAAGATTTGAAAAGACAATAGTTTGTCTTATTCTTTATGCTATCTCTATAAAATCAATCCTGAAGTTCATCTAATTCGCATCAAGTTTTCATCTCATCTCTAT
This sequence comes from Carya illinoinensis, assembly GCF_018687715.1. Lineage (NCBI taxonomy): Eukaryota > Viridiplantae > Streptophyta > Magnoliopsida > Fagales > Juglandaceae > Carya > Carya illinoinensis. The sequence continues at coordinate 39,077,096 of NC_056758.1, forward strand.
AACTCATCTGCATTCCTTCAGCATTCTCGTTTTAAGCCTTCTACTCTTTTCTCAATGGCTCATTCTTCTAACATTTCTCTAGATCCATCCATGAGGCATTCTGCATCTCAACCTCCTGTCTTTTCTGCAGCTGCCATTGGTGCCATGTTGCAGCAGGAAAATAATACTCTGACTAATAAGTCAGATTCTGATGCTATTTATGACTTGGTGAGTCTTGGGACTCGCTACTCTTCCTCTATTGTTGCTTTTTCTCAGCAGCTACAAGCTAAAAATCATGAAGTTGAAAAGCTCAAAGAACAAATTGTTGTACTTCAACGAATTGTTCAAAAGTCTCACACAAGAGAATGAATCATTCGACAAAATAATAAACAGTTGAAATCTTTATTAGATTCTTCATTTCGCTTGCTGGTTCCCATGGATAAGAATGACATGATATTGTATGAAGAGAATGAGCGTCTGAAACATGAGGCTAAGAATCTCAAGTTTATGTAAAAGTATTTAAAAAATCTTATCTCTATTTTTATTGACTCTAGTCTATCTTTTAAGAGATATTCATAGCATGCATCATACCTATTTCTCTTCTGATCATACATAATCTATCTTCTGGTAAAGGCTTTGTGAAAATATCTGCTAACTGATCGTGTGTGTTTGTGAATTCTAGTACTATATCGCCTTTCTGCACATGATCTCGAAGAAAATGATATCTTATTTTAATATGTTTAGTTCTAGAATGTTGTATTCGGTTCTTTGAAAGATTTATAGCAATTGTATTATCACATTTGATTGGAATGTGATTATACATGAGTTTAAAATCTTCAAGTTGTTGCTTCATGTAGAGAACTTGAGCACAACAACTACCCGCAGCAACATATTCTGCCTCAGCAGTAGATAGTGCAACAGAATTTTATTTTTTACTAAATCAGGAAACTAGTGCATGACCTAAGAAATGACATGCTCCACTAGTGCTTTTTCGATCTATTTTACAGCCAGCATAATCTGCATCTGTGTAACTGATTAGATCGAAAGATGTATGCTTAGGGTACCATAACCCTAGGTTAATTGTACCACTAAGATATCTAAAAATGCGCTTAACTACACTTAAATGTGATTCTTTTGGAGATGATTGAAAGCGTGCACATAAGTACACACTAAACATAATATCTGGTCTACTGGCTGTTAAATATAATAAGCTACCAATCATACCTCGATATATCTTCGAGTCAACTGGCTTACCGGATTCATCTTTATCAAGTTTAGTTGATGGGCTCATTAGTGTTCCAATTTCCTTAGCATTTTTCATCCCAAACTTTTTCAGTAATTCCTTAATATATTTTGATTGATTGATGAATGTCCCACTTTTTTCTTGTTTAATTTGTAATCCGAGAAACAATGTAAGTTCTCCCATCATGCTCATCTTAAATTCTTCCTGCATAGTCTTAGAAAAAACTTGACACATATTTTCATTAGTAGCACCAAATATTATATCATCAACATAAATCTGAATCAAAAGAATATCATCATTTTCATATTTAATGAAAAGAGTTGTGTCGATTTTTTCTCTTAAAAAACCTTTTTCAATCAAGAAACCACTGAGTCTCTCGTACCGAACTCTAGGAGCTTGTTTAAGTCCATATAATGCTTTTGTGAGTTTGAAAACATGATTTGGAGAAATATGATTTTCAAAATCTGGAGGTTGCTCAACATATACCTCTTCATTTATAAAACCATTTAAGAAAACACTTTTAACATCCATTTGAAAAAGTTTGAAATCTTTATAACAAGCATATGCAAGTAGCATTCGAATAGCTTCTAATCTTGTGACAGGTGCATATGTCTCATCATAATCGATTCCTTCTTCTTGATTAAAACATTGGGCTACAAGTCGAGTCTTATTTCTAGTAATGACTCCGGACTCATCTTTCTTGTTTCTAAAAACCCATTTTGTTCTAATAATAGTATGATTTTTGGGTCTAGGAACAAGTGTCCAAACATCATTTCTTTCAAATTGATTCAACTCTTCTTGCATAGCTAGAATCCAAGATTCATCAAGAAGTGCGTCATCAATATTTTTGGGTTCAATTTGAGATAGAAAAGCAGTATGATTGCAAATATTTCTAAGAGATGATCGAGTACTTACACCTTGTGAAGGTTCTCCCAAAATTTGTTCCACTGGATGATCTTTCATAAATTTCTACTGTTTGGTTGCATCTTGTATTAAATTTTGATGATCTTTCCTGATGGCTCCTTGTTGAACTTCCTCTATTGTTTTCTCTTTGTTGAGATTGACACTTTCTGTGTTATTTATACCTTCTGTTTCTTCATCAATAGATTTCTTGGAAAGTGGAGAATTAGATTCATCAAATACTACATGTATAGATTCTTGTACAGTCAAATCTTTTTATTGAATACTCTATAAGCTTTACTATTAGTAGAATACCCGAGAAAGATACCTTCATCAGATTTTGTATCAAACTTGCCTAAATTATCCCTGTCATTCAAAATAAAACATTTGCATCCAAATACATGAAAGTAACTAATGTTGGGCTTTTTCTCATTCCAAAGCTCATATGGGGTTTTATCTAACTTAGACCTTAGCATAACTCTATTTATAACATAACATGCAGTACTTACCGCTTCGGCCCAAAAATAACTAGGCAAGTTGTTCTCATTGAGTATTGTTCTTGCCATCTCTTGAAGAGATCTATTTTTCCTCTCTACTACCCCATTTTGTTGAGGAGTTCGAGGAGCAGAAAAATTATGCACAAAACCGTTTTCATCACAAAATGTTTCAATATTTTTATTAACAAACTCTTTTCCTCTATCACTTCGGATACTTGAAATAGTATAGCCCTTTTCATTTTGAATTCTCTTGCATAACTTGGTAAAAGCATTATGTGTCTCATCTTTATGAGCAAGAAAGATGACCCAAGTATATCTAGAGAAATCATCAACAATAACAAATGCATAATATTTTCCTCCTAGACTTGCAACTCTGTTTGGTCCAAAAAGATCCATGTGTATCAATTGCAATGGTCTAGTAGTGAAAATATGTTTCTTAGTTTTAAAAGAAGTTTTTGTTTGTTTACCAAATTGACATGCATCACAAATTTTGTCTTTAAGAAAATTTGTTTTTGGTAAGCCTCTCACAAGATCATTTTTTGAAAGTTTGGAAATAAGTTCCATATTGGCATGACCTAATCTTCTATGCCATAGCCAACTAATTTCATTTTGATCTGAAAAGCAAATAGCATCTTGTGAGGTAATTTCTTCAAAATCGATTGTATAAACATTATTGTTTCTAAAAGCAATAAAACAAATATTACAATCATGATCATTCAAAATAATGCATTTATCCATTTTGAAAGTAACTGTAAATCCTTTATCACATAATTGACTTATGCTCAAAATATTATGTTTTAAACCTTCAATAAGTAGAACATCTTCAATTATGAGAGAAGATTCATTACTAATTTTACCTATTCCCGCGATCTTCCCTTTCGAGTTGTCTCCAAATGTCACGTGTCCTTCTTCTTTAAATCTAAGATCAAAGAATTTAGTCTTGTCTCCCGTCATGTGTCTTGAACATCCACTATCTAAAAACCACTTATTTTTACTTGTGGATGACTTCATGCATACCTATAAAAACAATTAAAATGATTTTTCTTGGTACCCAAGTTCTTTGTGTGACGCCCCTAAATTTCGTTTGGGATCGGACGGACATTTGAAGCGTCGAGACATGCAACACAAGGTTACCTGCCCCCGTTCATGACATATAAGATGCAATATTCCTAATATGCATCTAACAATATGCAATATTCGCAGCGGATAAATTTTTTCTTTAGCAATACTATGCACCAAATTGAAAATATCCCAAATGCTTAAAACATACTTCATACATAAAAATCCATTGAACAACTAAGATCACAACACTAGTCCAAAATGGTTATGATCCAAAAAGTAGTAGAGATGCAACTCAATCGTACAAGTAGTAATTTACGTTAATTACTATATCAACATTTATGTCGCACCGTCACTTAGTCAACTGTGTCTAGTTGATCAGCTCCTGATTCTCCTTTAGGTCCTGTAACAAGATCTACCATTCGGGGGGAATCGTAGTTGGGACTACCAAAGTGAGATTTGATTACAAATCTCAGCAAGTTAACAAAAAACTTCCATACAGACTAATGATACATGTATGACAGTAAAAGCATAAATGCATAATCAAATTCATAAGTAATTAAAGCATAACTTAGCGTACAACATAGCATAATTGACATAGCTTAAATTGAATCATGAACTGAACTTGACTTAGCATGAACTTGCTCTGAAACTTGAATTAACATGAAAAATACATACTCCACAGTTGTTGTGGCACCATGTATTCTATACAAACTTGACTTAACATTAAAAATACATACTCCACAGTTGTTGTGGCCCCATGTATTCTACACAAACTTGACTTAACATGAAAAATACATACTCCACAGTTGTTGTGGCCCCATGTATTTTACGCATCACAATTGTAGTTAAATACATACTCCACAGTTGTTGTGGCCCCATGTATTCTACACATCATAATGTACTCAAGATGAAATGTGACTGGAATACAAAAGGACTGAAGTCCTGACGTAACATAACGTGACTTGAACATAACTTAGAATACATGACCAACTTGAGATAGAAATATTTCGTAACATGGCATAACATATAATAGACAACATATTTAACATGACATACTTGCAACAGTGAATATTACATGACTTGACTTACATGTAATGGATGACATACTTAGCATGACGTACTTGTAATGTACAGTAATATATAACAGAATATATTATGTAACAGATAAAAATTGATGACAGAATAAATTCTGTATAATAGACAATTACATGATAACTTGACATGGCATGACACATATGATAACATACATACATACACTGTAGTTCTTTTACTTAGCACACATACACAGTAGACTGCTAGTAAGTTAAAAGCTAACTTACCTCGATCTCCGCGTTTCTTATAAAACTTCAAGTGCGATCACGAGGAACTGTAATTAGTGATTCTAAAAGTTAGAACTAAATCACTAATAATTTGAAATATGGAAAATACTAACTTAAAGAGTAAAATTTTCATTTTACTCTCTACATGTGGGAAAATGACCGTTTTACCCATAACTTAAGGATTTTGCATACTAACTCCAAAAATTTCCAAAATTTACATTCCTTATGTAAATCTTGTCCTAAACTTAAATATCAACTCAGAAAAATTTAAAACAAAACACAACTATGAAGAACACACTATGGTCGAAACATCCATAGGCCATTTCCCTTTATTTTTTTTGCAATTCCTTCCAACTTCAAAACTCATGCTTAAACCAAAATTTTGCAAAAAACATTTTCCAATCCTAAGTTCAAAACCATACTTAAAACATCCATTTAGAAAAAGCTAATAATCAACACCAAACTTTTTTTTGTAAAAAGATCCAAGCACTTGAATCACAAGTTTTGATCTTAAATCAAAACATCTCCAAGAATTTCAAAAATCAAATCTTACTTCTAACATATTCATAATATCATCCTAACATCAACCATACTTTAAATCATCAAACTAAAGTCACCAAAATCACAAAATAACATTTGGAGTTTTTGGTTTTACACTTAGTCCAAAAACAGAAACTTTTTCCTCAACTAGTTTTGATAAATCTCTTGATCTATGACTTATAAATATATGATCTTCAAACCAAACCATTTCATGGTTTAAAAATATGTCCTAAAACATATATAAGCTTCTAATTCAAGATCACATGGTTAGAAATTAACCAAAACATAAATTTAGCCAAGAATATCCACACTTTGGCTTATCTGAATATCTCTTTGCATAAAATTTTATATCTTTGAAACTAACATCAAATATCTTCAAAATAATAATAGAACATGTATATAAGATGCTTAGGATCCTCCAATAAAATTATCAAAGTCATTAGAATAGGTTTAGACCACCAAAGAGTTAAATTTTCTCAAAATAGAAACTGTTTTTCCTCTTCCAGTTTCTAAGTTTTTAAATCTAAGAAAATCTTTTATCAAAACCTTTAATCATGCAAAAATCCTCAACCAATAGTCATATATACATGTTAACAATACTCCATAAAAATTTCGGACCAATATCTATCCATTAGCTTGGTCAAAAACTCCAAACTATAACATATTCTCCAGTTTATCTCCCAGAATGACCTTTCTATAGTTTATACAACATTTGACTGACCAAATGATCTTCAAATGGGGAAAATAAGATATCCATGTAAACTAGACTCAAAATGGAACAACTTATATGAAGGAGACTTTATGATAAAACACTTACAACAGCCTCGAAATGGGCGTGCAAAAGAACTCCTAAAAGCTGTCCGAGAGAGAGTGTTTGATAATCTTTTATTGGAAGGTGTAATTGAAGATAAGTTCATGGGTGCTGGCTGGACATACTTATGGACGAGATAAGGGAGGTGATAAGGCTGGAGTTGAGAGTTGAGTGTGGTTTTCTCCTACCCAAAATATCTATAAAAGATTATCTCAAAATATTCTATCCAATAATGTCTACAAAAATCAGTTCAATATATTTTCCAAATGTGGAGTAGACTTGGAGGAGTAAGGTGGCTAAAATATTTCCATGTGTCCAAATAAAATTTTGCTAACCTAATTTAGACATTACACACTGTGATTTTGAAAAACACTGTGCTTAGTACGTTTACCAAGGTTACTATTCACTCCAAAAATAAACGTAACAAACTTAGTACTGAAAAATCTTAAATATTCAATTAAGCATAGTGGTGTAGACTATAATGTATTCTGACACTTCTGACTATCTCAAATAATTAAAATCGCATTTCTAGTACCATAGTGAGTGATAACACTAACTAGGTTGACATGCTAAAACCTATGCGATTAATCAATTCGTGTAAATTTACGGAGTTTTCACGAGGTTCCTAAAGTCAATAGAAATTCCACAATTAAATTTCTAGCGGCTGTTACACTTTAGGTCCTTTATTTATTAGTATTAGAAGAAACAAGATTTTTAGGTACCCATATGGCCCTAATAGTTATTGTATGATTTCTTCTAATAGGACAAGTATGATAATTATGACCATTTCTATTACAAAAATTACAAATAGCATGTAACATATATGAAAAACTTGAATGATTATAATAATATCCTTTTTTGACAAAATTATTTTTATGAAAAGAATTTTGAATATTAGTCTTTGATGTAGAATGATTATCAAAGAAATTTTTATAAGGTTTGTATTTTTGTTTTGGCATATATCTCAATCCTGCATTGTTAAAAATACATCTTTGACTACTAAGAAGTTTTTCAAAATTTCTTTTTCCATTTGTAAAGTTTTCAACAATATTTTCTAAATCGGTTTTCTTCTTATTCAATTCAAGATTTTCATCTTTCAAAATGATACTTTCTTTTCTTAAAATTTCAATTTCGTTTGTTAAAGAAGAATTTTTCTTTTTCAAAGCAGTATACTTGATACCCAATTTTTCAAATTCCTCATAAATCTCTTCTAAAACATTTTACAATTCTTCATATGAACGATTTTCAATATTATCAAGATTTGTTACCTCAATGTCATCTTTAGCCATAAGACAAAGATTTGCTGATTTTTCATTGCTTGCTTCACTATCTGAGCTACTTGAATCATCATCCCATGTAGCTTTCATTGCTTTCTTGCCCTTGTTTCGATCTTTCTTTAGCATAGGACAATCTGGCTTGATATGACCAAGTTTATTGCATTTATAACAAATTAAAGTGTCATTTTTACCTGAATCTTTCTTGGAAAACTTTTTTAAGGATTTCCTCGGAAGATTTCTATTTTTCTTCAAGAACCTCTGAATTCTTTTTGTTATCATCGCAACTTCTTCATCTTTATCGTCATTTTCCTCATCTTCATCATTTTCACTTTCATGATGATCAGCTTTAAGTGCTAAGCTCTTCTTTGGCTTTCCTTCTTCTTCTCCTCTTTTCAATGTGTACTCATGGGTGACAAGTGACCCAATGAGTTCATTGACTTCGAGCTTCTTGAGATCTCTAGCTTCAATAATCGTTGTAACTTTTGATTCCCAACGTTTTGGTAAAAAGTTGAGAATTTTTCTTACTATCTCCACCTTGGAATAAATTTTGCCAAGAGCTGTCAAGCTGTTTATGATGTTGGTAAAACGAGTGTGCATACTAGAAATAGATTCATCATCATTTATCTTAAACATTTCATATTCATGAGTAAGAATATAAATTTTTGATTCCTTAACTTGCGAAATTCTTTCATAAGTTACTTTCAAGTTATCCCAAATTTCCTTTGTCGTAGCGCAATTCATTATTCTATTAAACTCATTTCCATTAAGAGCATTATATAATAAATTCATAGCAGTTAAATTTAAAGTATAAAGTCTATCGTCTTCACGATCAAACTCTTCTTCTTCCTTTTTGACCTTTACCCCATCAACCACTTTTGTTGGAATATAAGGTCCATTTACAATACATTTCTAGATTTCTCTACCTTGAGTTTGAAAAAATATTCTCATTCTAACTTTCCAGAATGAGTAATTATCTCCACAAAAAAGTGGAGGCCGACTGCTAGATTGACATTCACCAAATGAAGCTGCAATGTTAGCCATAAGATCTTAACTTAAAAGATAGTTAATCTTATAATAGAGCTTTTAGCTCTGATACCAATTGTTGCCCAGATGACTAACACAAAAGGGGGTGAATTGAGTTGTATTAAAAAAAATAATAATTATAAATCAAATATATAATATAAAATATAAACAAAATATGAAATAATAATAAATATAAAGAGTAAGGGTAAGAGAGAAGCAAACTCAGTATGTTAACAAGGTTAGACCCCACTGCCTACGTCCTCGCCTCAAGCTACCCCTTGAGAATTTCCAAATTCATTATTCAACCTCCTTCAGGTGGAGATAGAAACCTATTACACCTTTGAACAACACCGCTACAAAGGATCCGTGTAGAACACCCTCTACACTTGCAATCACCTTACACGTGGTGATTCAACTATTCCCCGTGTAGAATACTTTCTACACGCACAAGAGTTATACACACCATTTTTCTTATACAAAAGCTGATAGTGGGTAGGTTATCAGAAAACACTCATCAATGAGTGAAATAAGAATAATACAGCGCAAACTATATCTCTCAAAATGAATAAGGATTAGGGCTCAATGCTTAGAGAAGAGAGAATGAAAACTTTGAATGAATGTTGTATGCTCTTTGTGTTGTAAATGTGAAGCTCTCAAATGATCTATTTATAGGCATATGAGACTTTATATTCAGATTTAAAAAGATTCACATGTCAAAGACAACATCATTCACTTTTTCAAAAAATTCAAATAAAAGATTTTTCTTTTTCAATTGTCAAAGACAACATCATTCACTTTTTCAAAAAAATCAAACCTAATCTTTTACTTTTGGCATATAACAAAATGAGTACACTTTCCTTTTCAAAAAATTCAAACATAATCTTTTACTTTTTGCATATGACAAAATGAGCACACTTTACTTTTCAAATTTTTCAAACAAAATCATCTACCTTTTGTATAAGTCTAAAAAAGCATCAATCACTTTTGAAAATATTCAAATAAAACATACACATGTGAAAGATGACAATCAATCATCTTTAATATTTTCAAAGTTCAACCCTTTAATCAAGGCATGCACATGCAAAAGATGACAATCAATCATCTTTCAAAATTTTCAAATTTAATTTTCAAAAAAATTCATGCAGATGTGAAAAATGTATTTTAATGCTTTATGATAAAATATTAATTTTGAGCATTAATCCTAATTTCAAATTTTAAGAGATTTACAACATTACTCTATGACTTTAATGTGAACTTGTTTCCTTCTTGCTCATGCTTGGTTCTTTGATGTGCTTGATTCCATTGTGTGAACAACTTGAGCTTGAAACTCCTTTATTCTTTGAATTCATTTGTTATCATCAAAATTCATGTGTAGATTTATAATCACATGAAACTTGAAACCTTGGGTTCAACACCTTAAGTAAGGATTTCTTTGTCTCCCAGGCTCTAGCTCGCAGCTCGTTTGTTCTTTCAATCTCTCTCTCTGACATAAGGTTTGGTTGATCTGAACTGGTTGTTAAATTTCAGGTATTATAGTTTTTCAATTTTTAATGCTAAAGGCTTGGCTGAAAATGTAAATTTGTGTGTTGTTTGTTTGGAAGGAAGTTTTGGCACGACAATCTTGAGAAACCCTCTGTCGATTACCAGAAATGGGCTGTCGACAAGGAGGTTTCAGTTTCTTGTTTCAGTCATGCCAGAAACTTATTCATTTAAAGTCGATCTCTTGAATCCGACATTTTTCTAATCGGTTCGGAAAACTGAATTTTCGAGAAGAAAAGGACGGTTCGGATAAGCGGTTAATTTTTCGGGCTCGTAAGTCATACTTTGGAACGCCACATTTTCGGGTTGGTTCAGAATTAGTTGTTTTCGAGTCGGCCCAGGTCAGATGAACAACCCTACTTAGGGCAATTCCCTACGAAGTCAGCAATGAAGATCATAAAAGGCTTAGGGCAATGGAGACCGCAACCTACATATATATAGGTGCAGTTAGAACTTGGGGACCGTGAATGGCCATGCCTATGGCTATACGTACAATACCTTTTAGTTAGGGTATTGGAATGGAAAAAATCTAGTTGCAAGTATACTTGTATACTAATATGTGCACTAATTTATTGTGATTGGTCAAAAAGTAGATTTTATTGAAAACAATGCTAATTTAACTTTTAAGTATGAAAGAATCAGTATTGGTACGCAGATTAGTACGCGACTTTACTTGTATGTAGCAAAACTCATTAGAATGACTGACCATGCCTATGCCATCGGAGGACTTTTGGCTTCACCCATGCTAGGAACAGGGTTTATTTAGTTATACAAATATCACAATTTAAAAAATTATATTGATTAGTTGAGATGAACAACTTAAAAACAATTAGCCTAGTTTATTTTTTAAAAAATATCTCATCTTATTTTATCTTATGTCATTTAATCATTACGATCTTTTCAAATTTTTATACAAAATAAAATAAATAATTTAAATTTTAATATAAAAATAATATTAAAACAATATATTCTAATAATATTTTATTTAATTTTTAAATTTAATTTTAACTCATCTCATCTTATTTATGAAAACAAACAAAACTTTTACATGGTCGTTGTATGAACTTATCCCGCCACCCACACTATGCCATGAATCTCTCTACGTTTTTCGTTTCAATATTCTAAATATTTAAAGAAAATACTTCAAACATAAAAAAATTACATGAAAGTAAATCAACAAATAACCAAACAAGAAAATAAAAGAGGGCAAACAAGAAAATTTGGGTATAGCTCGATATGTTTACGTGCTTATATTACGTACGAGTATATGAATTCCATACCTGAGGAAGAAAAGAAACCGCTAGCCTTCTCTTGCCACTGGGGCGATGTGACGGACGGCATTGAAGCAATCTCAATCAACAGAAATTGAATTCCAACAAGAATTCCTATAAGATAAGTAGGTAATAATACAAGTTTCAGAGATTCAACTTCTTCATTTTTCAAAAAAGGCATTATATATACATGGACAGTGGTACAGGCACCGTTGGTGGCTTCCGCTGGGAGTCACCGTTAGACCAAAATTTTTTTTTGCTTTTTTGATTTTTTTTTAAATTATTTTTTAATACTTTTAAACATTTTAAAAAAATATAAAAATATTATAATAATATTATAAAAAAATTACTTAATCATTAAGAAAAAGAAAAAATTAAAAAAAAAATAGGGCCAGCGGTGGCCCCCAGCGGTGGCCCTATCATTTTCCTATATACATATCTTTAAGGCTTTTTCCGATCATGAAGGAAAAGTACATTAGCTTCCAATAAAGATCAACAGTTGATGAAACAAAAGAAAAGAAAGAAAGATATAAACCCTAATAATGGAGAAAGAAAAAGGAAGAAAATGATTCACCTTCGGTTGACGACTAATCGGAGGAATTCGAGCAAAATTCGAAAGCCTGTCCAGCCCAGCTAAGCCAGACGAGGCTAGAAAGAGAATGGGTCTACAAGTCGTAACGACGTAGAGAGAGACATTCAATCGCCGTGGGAAGGTAGGATAGTTTAACGTAGAGCCGTTAGTAATTTTGTTTGATAGCACGAACCAATGAAATAAAGTCACGTATGGTTTTCCTCTCGTAATATTCTCCCGTATTTTAACAGCTCTCTCTCCCCGTGGTGTTTCCACCTGGCGATATTTTTAGAGAATTAATTCTCTGTCAATAATCAATCTCACGCAACTGCACAACTCTTATCCCTATCACTGAATCTCAAATTTCAATTATCGAGAAGTTGACCTGAGTTAAATAAATTGATGATAAAAGGTAAGTTATTGTTGACGGAAAATAAATTCTCCTCCTTTTCATTTTTTTAAAAAAATAAATTTATTTAAATTGTAAAATTATTTTTATTAAATTTAAAAATAAATTTATCAAATTACTTTAAATTATATCATTTTTATAAATTTATTTTTGTATAATTTTTTTATATGGATAACACTTCTCTTATTTTAAATCAACTGAATATTTTTAGTATAGTTTAAGAGATACTATGATCATGATTTTAATTATTATTTATAAAGGGACCTGATTTTTATGGGTAAGCCCAGTTTCATAATTTTTACATAGGTAAAAATACATTAATGAAAAGTATTTCGTAGTTTTTATCTGCCATTCTTTATTAAATCCAAGACATGAATATTGGGCTGTCCAACATGACGAAAGGCCCAAAATGTTTTCGGTTGATAGGGGTTGGGATAGGACTGATTTGCAACTTTGCCCTACTTTATTGTCTAAACTTCAAAATAAGGTTCGGTTTGGTTGTGAGATAAAATTCTAAATTTTAAGATAAAATTTTAATATTATTATTATTTTAAGATTTAAAAAAATTACGAAAAAGTTAAATTATTTTTTATATTTTATATAAAAATTTTAAAAAATTATAATGATGAGATGTAAATTTTAAAATTAAGACAAAAATTTATTAATGCCAAACCGAACCTAAATGTAGAGAAGTTGGATCTCAAATTGGAATTAAAGGGTAAACATTGATAGTTTGGGTTATTAAGCATAAACACGAGGGGAAAAAACTAATTATTGCTAATAGCCAAGGCCTTGGATGTTTTGGTTTTTATATTTTTGACATATTAGTAATTAATTTGTAAGAAAAAAATTTAAATTAATTTTTCTTACAAATTTGAAGTAGCCCAGCTTTTGAAAAGGCCAACCAAACAAAAGGAAGAAGCGATTACTACACTAATTTCATCTCATCTATATAATACATTAGTTTTCTCTATCCAATCATATTATATTAAGTCTTTAAATTTTAAAAATATCTCCTTAAATAAATAGTAATAAAAAATATATAAATAGTAAAAAACTGATATAAATAGTATATAAACCATGCATCAACACTAAAATCTGACATAAATCATACGTAAACAGTAAACAATTCGGCTATTTTTATTAAATGGTGGGACTTGCATCTTTTTTAAATTTTAAAAATTAAAAACTATCTTATCTCATCTCACAATCTAAACATATATTTTTTACAAATTATTTCATCTCATATTAACTTAAAAATTTCATTACTATCCAAAATTATCTCATATCTCATATGAACTGTAGCCAAACGGCCTAAGTTGCTTCAATCTTACACTCCTGACTCACTTCTCCCACAATTCCCTTCCAAAACCAGTGCTCCCTCCATACTCTGTCCATCTGTTCAATCGGCATATTCTTCGTCTCCGGCAATAGAAAGTACACAAATGCCGTCATCACCACTACCCATACCCCAAAGAAGAAGAAAATCCCGGCCTTGAAGTGGCAGAGCATTGCCAGAAAAGTTTGAGCAATTACGAAAGTGAATATAAAGCTCACTGCTACCGTAATACTTTGCCCGGCCGATCGAATCTCCATTGGAAAAATCTCGCTCGGAACTAGCCATCCTAATGGACCCCATGACCACGCAAACCCAGCAACGTAGACCTCTATCAAAATCAGAACCAAATACGCATACCCTTTGCCTATCCCACCTTGATCACCTAGCTGAGCTGCCATTATTCCTCCCACCATAATCTGGGAGATGAACATTTGAATACCCCCTATTATGAACAAAGCTCTTCGGCCAAGTTTATCCACTATAAGCATGGATATGAAGGTTGAGCCTGTGCCAACAATCCCTGTCATGACCGCCGACAAAAGTGATGCGCTTTCCCCCAAACCAATCGTCCGAAAGAGTATTGGGGCGTAGAAGGCAATGACATTGATCCCCGTCACCTGTTGGAAGAAAGGTATGGCTACTGCCATTACAAGTTGAGGCCTATATTTTCTTTCTAAAATTTTCTTGAATGGGTGTTCGATGGTTTTCGATATGGAACTAGCTTTGACGAGATCGTCTAATTCTGCTTGGACATCGTTGGTGCCTCGGACACGCTGTAGCATTTGTTTGGCCTTGTGATGGTCGCTGCTGCGTTGGATCAGGCTGTTGGGTGTTTCCGGGAGGAAAAAAGCACCCAATGTAAGAATGGAGGCTGGAACGGCGGCCATTGCTAGAGAGATTCGCCAGCCCCAGCCTGCTTTGATCTTTTCTGTACCAAAGTTGATGATGTTTGCTGATAGAGCACCGATGCCAATACTGAATTGGAAGCCATTGTTGATTGCGCCTCTGTATTTAGGTGGGGCCATTTCAGAGAGATACAAGGGGACTGCCTGTAAAATTTACAGTATATAGTAGAAGATAATTCATAAGAGGACTAAAATCATTTCACCCAAAACAATTCATTAACATATAAAGGAAAAGTTAAAAGAATGCTACCTGGTTCGCAAAACCGACCCCAACTCCGAGCAAGACGCGGCCAAGTATAAGCATGTAGACATTGAAGGCTGCACCGCCAAGGGCTGCACCCGCAAGGAAAGCAGCGCCTCCAGCGAGGATTGATGGCTTGCGTCCCAGGGCTCTAGTGACCCAGGAAGCGAAGAAAGTTGCCACAAGGCCAGCCACGTAGAGTGAAGATGTGAAGGAAGTCAACAGTTGGCTATCATACTTGCAGTAATTGCTAATATTGATATCTTTTTTCATCCTAGTGTACACCTCTGGGAAGAACTTCTTGAGAAATGACTCCATGGAGGTCACTGCACCTTCAAAGTAAATTGTCCAAGAACAAACGTTTGATATTTTCTACAATGACTAAACACAAGTTCCACAACCAATGACAATGACACTTGAGCCATCCTGCTCACCACCTGATATAATAGTACTGAATATGAAAGAAAAGTAATCTTGAGCTTGCAATGTGTTGATTTTGGTAATTTACAGTGGAAATTATAAATATTCTGCCCAGTTGGACTACTGTAAAAAGTGTATTTTCTCATTTTCTCATGAAAAAAGTAAAATTTTGCATCCAAAAATCATCACCTTCTCTCAATTTACACACACAACGAACTAATTCTTGAATGTAAAATCTTAATAACTCAATGGAGGGTGTTTATCCAACAGTGCAGAATTTAGTTTCGTTTTCTATCTCACGTACTCTTTCAAGGATATATAGATATCTTTTTAGTAGTTGAATGGAATCAACACGTTAAGATAGATGGAACAGCTAGCACTAATGGAATATTCCTTTAGATATAACTAATAACACATCCTCCTAAAGCATATATACAAAGTTTAGTACGAATTAATGGTTGAATATCTCATTGCATCAGTACTTGCAAACCTGCAGTTCCAATATCATAGCCGAAGAGAACACCTCCCATGGCGGCCATCATACAAGACAGGACTACAAACCGGGTTATCCTCCCATTGTACTGCCTGCCTTCACCTGCAATTGCTAAGCCCACTGCCATGGCCTTTTACGAGCTCTCTGCTCGCACAAGAGACTCGGTTATGGATAGAGAAGTAAAGAATCAGCTGAAGCAGCCTTCCTTGACTGGTAGAGGGCAGTATGCATTATTGATATTGATGTCAATTTTGGAAGTAATCATGCTTGCTGCATAGTCGTCAATAAAAAAAATCTAAACAACGTAGAATATGGATATTTTTTATGCAGCTCATTCGCGCATGTGGGTTTGAATTATATGGGGATATGCTGAGTTTGGAGCCTTATGGGCTTCACTATCAGACACTGAGACGCGTCATTTTCAAAAAGAAAAATCACAGCACGATTCGTGGACTTATTGGCTAGCCCGAGAAAACTGTTGAATGGAAAGAGGACAAAAAAGTTTCCGTACGCAGATGCAGCAATAAATACAATATTCTCATTGAATAGGCAATTAAGTTCCAATCGGACTAATAGCCTACAGGCCTAGGGCCCGTTTTACTATATGGATTTTCATTTCATTACTTACGAACGAAGGCAACGGATCCATGGCGAGAGGGTGAGGTCCCGATTGTTTCCTTGATTACACTGGATCTATTGTGTCCAGTTCACTTTTAAGCATCTTTTATCATCTAAACAGCAACTTAGACTGCAACATATGTAAATCAGTTTAGTGGTCTATATTGTACATAGATGTAACCAGTCTTGACCAATGGCAACTTTCTGCAGTGGCATCATTATGCTTGCAAACCGAAGGGTGGAAAAATAAGTCATGTTTTGTCTATTTTGCCATTATTTAACTTTAGGTGGATGATTGCAAGTGTAGCTTGGAAATTTTTTTTTTGCCATTTTACGAATTTGACGCCGACAGTTCATTTTTAGTAGGTAAGATAAATAGTTGAATTTAATGATAAAATTTATTTATTTTATAATTTCATATAAATATATTTAAATTCATCTTAATTATTTAAATACATCTAAATTCATCTTAAGTAAATATTAAAAAACTCAGTCAACCATCTCAACTCACTATTATTCATAAAAGACTCAACTCAACTCTATATCTAAATACAGTCTAACAATTCACATTCGCGGATAGCGTTTGTGTCTTGTTAAGTTATGGACATTGAACTATATGGCTCAACCCGAACTTGACTTATTAAACTAAACGTATTAGATCTTTAAATCCTAACACAACTCATTTAAATAACAGGTAGTGTCATGTCACTTATTTTAACCTGTTTAATAATTAATTAGAAATTGATCAACACGATATGACTTATGTTAACCCATTTCATGTAAATGAATTGATCTAAACCGCATAACTTATTTGACCTGATTAACATAATTTCACATAAAAATTAAAATTTATATTTATTAGTGGCCATAATATCTTTATAAAAAATAATAATAATTAGACTACCCACTAACAATAAATATCGATATTTTTTATATTTTAATTTATAATAAAATCAATATTACAATCTCGATATTAACAAATATGAGTATAGGTTCATAATTATAATTTTAATAATAAAAATATAAATATATTGAAAAATATCAATATTACAATCCAACAATAATAAAATTATGATTGTGAGTACAAATCTAAATAGATCATAAAAATGTTGGTTTTCATGTTAAGTGGATTGACCCGTTAATAACCCATTTATAATTCATATCTTAACAGATCAATTTGTTTTGACCTAAATCTATTAATATCAAATCTAAATCTATTAATTTTGTATCGTATTCTTATAGGATTCACATATTATATCATCTATTACTTATAAAAAAAAAAACATATCGTATCATATATTACTTTATTTTTTAATTTGAAACTCTTTTATTGTTTAAATTTATTTGTTATCATTAAAATTAATATGTAAATATATAATTATATGAAATTTAAAACTTTGAATTCAACATGTTCACATATCGTATCATATATTACTTATCAAAAAGAAAAAACATATGTATCGTGTATTGCTGCCTTTACTTGGCTATGGGTATTTATTATTATTCTTTACCCGTCAGTATCAATATTTCATTTCCTTTAACCTACTTTTTTCATTAATTCCTATGATAGACTGTCCGGAAGAAAGATAATTATTTCATATAAAATTTTCTAATATATGTTGTGACGCCCCCAAATCCTCACGCCCGAATACGGGAAAATTGAGACGTCCGGATGGTGACAACCCGGGTCACCATCCCATCGACGGGTGCCAAGTGTGTGCAAAGGCAACAAATGTGCAAAAAGGAAACGCAGCGGATAACGAAAATCATAACTAAGTACCAGAATTTTTCTTAACGTAATACAAGCTGTTTAAAACATACATAGATAAAATATTACAAAACACAAATACAGATTTAAACAAATATAAAGATAGCATCAGCAACCCGGCGGAGCCGCATCCTCGGGCTCAGCCTCCTCCTCTTCGTCCTCTAACTCTGCACCAAAAGCTACGGAACCACGAATGGTACCGCAGGTAAGTAAAACCCAAACACTACCAGATAAAAACACATAAAACTCAAACAAGATGCATGAACCATGCCCAATGCACAAAGCCCATAAAACACCAGTTTTCCACACACGCCAAAAACCCGTTTGGCCCAAAAACACATCCTTTCCGAAAAACACGCCAAAAGTCACATTTGGCCGCCAAAAGTCCATTTGGCCCAATATCTCGCCAGAAGTCCATCCGGCCCAATATCTCGCCAGAAGTCTATCTGGCCCACGCCAAAAGTCCCATTTGGCCTCATAAACCATTATCCAATTTTAACCGTATGCACCATGACCTCCCCTAGGGGTCATCCGCACACCCTGGCTCCAGTGTCACACCACAGAGTACCACCACGCATGTGACACCTAACAAGCGATGCCCAGTTCCGCGCCCCGCGCGTGCGTAGCCAAGCATCCTCTAGCCCTCACCAGCGAAGGGCCACGGAGTCGGTAAGTAGGGCGATGCCCGGTTCCACGCCCGGCGCTTTCGTAGCCAAGCATCCCCTAGCCCCGCTCCCGTCATCGCTCTCGACAACTCAGAGGATATCACTCAGTTTATTCCGCTCCCGAGTGACCAGAGGAGCTCCACCGAGATAATAACCCATCCCGGCTTGGGCTCGTGATACACACGCACCCGCAATACACTTACGCCAATACACAGGCTTTTCACACAATTCCACAAACACACGTGCATGCACCATGAAATGCCATAACAATGCATAATACCATAATCAAACAACATAAAACAATTAAACAGACAACTCCGTCCTCCATCCATCCGACCCCCGAAACTCCTCGGATTCAGTCCGGAATCAACAACCAACAACAGTAAATAATTGAATGAGCAATATATATTAAAATCTGAAAATAGGGTTTGGAAAATACTTACAGCGCTATACGGCAATTTTAGAAAACAAGCGGCGTTGCAAACGGCGCCGGAAAAGCAACGTCACAGTGAAAATTCACTGTGGCCGTGGGTTTGAAAAACTCACTTTTGAACGGGGACAAACTAGAACACGAGATTGATAGGGTATGGTCTAGGGATGGTTGTGAAGCTATTGGAAGTGATGAACGGCCGTGGGTGGCGGCGGAATGGCCGGAAATGGCCGGATTACCCAAAAAGGAAACTAAGCTCGTAGGAGCTGTTCCGGTGGTCGTTGGAGGCCGGAAATGGGTGGGTTAGGACGGCAAGGAGTCGGTGATGAAGTGGTGAAGAAGTGGTGGCCGGAGGTGGAGCGACGGCGGCGGATCGGAGCCAAAACCGTGCGGCTTTGTTGGACTTTTTCCGGCCAAATGGCCGGCCGGTTGGGGGTGAGCTTGGGTGGGGTGGTGCACCGGAGGGAGAGGAAGAGAATGGGACCGATGGGGGGTCGATTGGTGGCCGGACGGCGGCGGTCTGGTAGAGAGAAGGAGACGCCGGCGTAAGGGAGAGGGAGGAGAGAGAGAGAGAGAGCACGGGGGGGTCCGAACGAGCGGGAAGAAGAAAGAAAAACAGAAAAAAAGAAAAAGAAGAAAAAGAAAAAGAAAGGAAAAAGAAAAGAATGGAAAAAGAAAAAAGGAAAAAGAGAAAAAAGGAAAAAAAATGATGTGAAAAGAAATGAGGTCCAATCCTCACTCCGGGAAAACGACACAAACCGCCGAAAAAGATTAAAACCACAAAACAACTAAAAGAAATAAAACACAACCTCAAATAAATTAAATTAAATTAAAAACCAATTTAAAACACAATAATTTAAAATAAATAAACCAATATATTAATTAAATTAAAAACAACCCTTTAGTGAAAATACACGCAAAAGCGGGTCATCACACATGTCTATTTAGAGATCTTCTCATTATCCGTGCAACAAATTAATTATGAAAAATTCTATTACTAAGCTTGAGGGTCATATACGGTCAATAAAGTATTTACATTATATAATTTAATTTATAAAATAAATTTTAAAATTTAAATATTACCAATCAAATCTTAAATGATGTAGTTATTGTATTAAATACTATGCTGGCATGATATAATAAGCGTTAAGGCTTAAGTCCATAAACTTAATTAATATCTTCTTCCAACTTTGGAACGGTGTCTATGATGACTACACGTGTCCAAGGAATTAGTTAGGACCTTATGAGATGTAGTTGTTGAATGGCTTGGTCACTACTATTCTATTGTACTGTATATATTGACCCCTATTATATATATCAAGAATGCATGGGTTCATATATAAGTAGACCACACGAGTTAATTAATTAATTAATTAATGAAACCTGTCGTTGGCACACAAATACACTAGCTAGCGTCGATTGGTATCTGGTCGCTCTCATGCTTTCATTTTTTATTTTTATTTTCCCTTCCTTCTTGGAATTAAAAGTTGAAATGACCCATATACAATAATAAACTAATAGTAGGTGCCCCTCATTCATTAATTAATAATGCAGTTGGAATATTAGCGTCATCACCGTAACGCGTCCTTATCTACACAACTCATGAAAATACAAACCAGGAAATACAATAATATGCACGTACCCGGCTGTTTTGAAAGCTGCACTCTTCTTACAAGTTTACAACAGCAAAACATATATCATGTCGACCAATGGGTTGGGTTGGGTTTGACGTACGTTCAGATCATAACTGTGCTAGATTATTAACGTAATGTATACATGATGATATATGACAGCCCATTCCGTACAAACGACATAATATTTTGGATAATCTTGTGGCTCTCATTCTCTTGATCATATATCCATGCATGAAAAAATTAAGAAAAACCCTCACTACAACAAATATGGCTTTTAGTGACAGATTATAAATAGTGACGGTTTCTAAACTGTGACTAAAAGGTATTTATTGTGACGGTTTGTGAGAACTGTCACTAAATGTTGGGCAAGAATTTCAAAACGTTCGGACGTTTTACATAATACGTTCGCACGTCACAGTAACGTTCGAATGTTATGTATATTTACGTGCGAACGTAAAAAAATTTAGCGCGAACGTTCGAACGTTTTAACTTATTACGTGCGAACGTGAATATATTAGCGCTAATGTTCGAACGTTAATGTGATAAAGTTCGAACGTTATATGTTAAATTACATAAATTAACCATAATATATATTTTTTTAATAGTAAGGTTGAGTAACGTTATATTAAAAAAAATTAAGAGTAGAAATTAAGCTACACAATACATACATTAAATATTTGTGTCCATTACATATGTCGAAAATAAAAAACGTTCGAATGATAAATTTTTACAAATCACTTTCAGAACTGCTGGTTTACAAAAGATCGAAACTCCTCAGTCAATGTCTCAACCTTATTGTTTAGCACATCTACATGATGTGCAAGATGTGCGACAGCCTGATCTATATGTGCAATCTGTCTATCGATCTGTCGGTCTATATGCGCCTTCATATCTGTCATCATTGTATCAACCCAAGCAGGTCGCACATCCCCAGCAGATGTAACTCCCGGCTGCTGACTAGTACTCGCCGACGGGCGAGCAACATCGGCCCCAGACTCAGTCGGGGGAACAAGATCTGGCGTAGGACCAGACTGACGCCGAGCTGAGCCTCTCCCCTGTGCAATGCTCCGGCGGTGTGTGGTTATGTCGATAGGGCTCATCTGGTTTATCACCATCTCCTCTGCCTGGAGTGGCACTCCCCGGGCTAGTAATAAGCGGCTGATGATGACTCCGTACGGGAGATTATCCGTGGTAACGATGCTGGCCTCGTAACGGATCCGCTCAAATATAACAAGGGGCAAGTCAATGGGCTCACCACGTGCCAAGCCAATCAGGAACTGTGCACGAGCCCGACTGAATGTGCTCTTATGTGCCACCGGGTCTACATTTGTTGCAACAAAAATGTGCAACATGCGAAAGAAAGGCAGCAGCTGATTCTGGCTGAAGGAGTTCGGCCTATCGAGCTTTGTGCGGTCCGTGCCAGTGAGGATGTAGAAATCCTGGTCCCGCTCATCGTCACCAACCTCAGCAGCAATAGGATCGCCCTCGGGTCGATCTTCTTCATGACTGGGCATAAACTCAACAGGGCCCGAAGATGAAGCAGAAGCGGCTGGATCTGCCTCGAATATGCCCGGGGAAAATGCAGCTGCTATGTCATCAGCCTGAGCAGCTGTCGACTCAGGTAGTATACGCGGAATCTGGAGTAAGTCAGCGAGAACATCTGCCGAGAACTGAAACTGTACACCGCGTACACTGAGAGTATGGGATGATGCATCGTTAGGCATGGTGGCCATCCCAATGTAAAACTCTCGAACCATTGTGGGGTAAATCTTTCCCCTCAATGTGCATATGGGGCCCCAGCCTCTGGTGACGAAGACGTCTCTCAGCGTCTTCTGCTCCCAGCTGAGCTCATCAAACTCATTAATGAGAATTTCTCGTTCCCCCATAACAGTTCGTGCCCCCAGTCGAGCAATGTCCGGATTGCCTCCATCCCTCCCTCGCTTCCTTGTCGTCATATACTGAGCCATATCCTGAAAATTAAAAAAAATATATAAATTGTAACATTTAAAAAAAATGATTATAATCACAGATACATACGTATTATGACATATATGGATTATACAGAAAATTAAAATATCATCTATTATAAATTTACATAATTTCGCCAGTAAAACTTTGAAATAATTTCACTTTTTCAATATATAAAATAATAATACTTAAAAGGAACAATATAAAAATATTTTAACAGGAAACGTTCGAACGTTATTGAAGGAACGTTCGCACGTTAGTCAGGATACGTTCGACAAAAAGATGATACGTACAGGACGTTTTTATCGAACGTTTCATTCAAACGTTCGATAAAAACGTGCGAATGAGTTCATTACGTCCGGACGTATTATCTAAACGTTCGGACGTAATGAATTTGAACCGTCATACGTTCGGACATTCTTACTAGCCGAAGAATACCAACGGTTTACGTTCGAACGTTTTTATCCAACGTTCTGTTAAAGCGTTGGATAAAAACGTTCGCACGTGAAACTAATACGTTCGCACGTTACAATATAACGTGCGAACGTAAAGAATACCAAAGGTCGCACGTTCGGACGTTGTGTCGTGACGTCCGAACGTTACGACACGTAATCGCTGAGTCGACTCAGCCATTACCGAAAGCTTCGAAACGCATGTTTCGAAGCCACAAACAACCAAAATAAGCATTTATATACAGTGGGGAATGTTTCTACGGTCCTATTTTATCAATTTACTGCGAATGGTGGCCGAAAATGCAAGTTTTATAACCGGGTACGGTGGGTTTCGAATTTTTGAAACCCACCGATTAAAAGCAAGGAAATAGAAGAGAGAGAGGGCACATTACCTTTTAGTGACGGTTGCGGTGGAGGATGGCGACGGTTGCGGCGGCTTGCGTGGCGGAGAGGAAGAGAGAGTTTGAGTTCGGTGGCCGGTTTCGTACAAGTTACGGCCTGGAAACCGTCGTGCCTGGCCTTATATACAGTTAACGTTCGAACGTTAATTAATTAACGTTCGAACGTTAAATGTACATGCGAACGTTATGTAGATTACGTTCGGACGTTGAATCAAACGTGCGAACGTATAACTTTTACGTTCGGACGTTGTGTTAACATGCGAACGTATAACGTATATGTTCGGACGTCAATCAAAACGTCCGAACGTTTTAGTTATAACATTCGAACGTTTTTATACTATATATTATATTATATATATTATATAATATATTATTATAATATATATTATATTACCTATATATTACTATATAATATGATAGGTAATATTATATATCATATAATGTATAATATTATATACGTATAATATACGTATATTATATAGTATATAGTGTTAATAGTGTATATAGCGTATACTATATACTGTTGTACGTGTATATAGTGTATACTATATAGTATATAGTATATTACACTATATACTATATAGTGTATACTATATACTGTTATATAGTATGTAGTTTTAATACGTATATAGTGTTATATACGTATTATTGAAACCTATATTATATAGTATATAGTAATATAGTATACTATATTATATACGTATATAGATATAGTATATATACGTATGTTATGATATATTATATTATATATACTAATATATTATATTATATATACTAATATATTATATTATATCTAGTGTATACTTATATAATATTATTGTATATATTATTGTAATAATATTAATATATATATATTTAATACTATTTAATATGTTTATATATATAGTATATATTATATAGTAGTATATAATGTTAATATTATATAGTATATATTATATAGTAGTATTATATAGTTATTTATTTATCCAATACTATAGTTAATATACTATAGTATCTATATAATAACTATAGTATGTACTATATATATTAACATTATATACTACTATATAATATATAGTAATATATTAACTATAGTAATATATAGTATATAATATATATAGTATATATATATGTATAGTAATGTATAGTATACTATATATTACGATATTTGTAGTATATATACTATATTATATACAAGTAGTATATATAACATAGTACTAGTACTATATTATATCTATTATATATTTACTATATATAATATTATACGATATTATATAGTTATTACGTATGTTTAACATACTATATACTACTTATACTATATTATAGACTACAATATAGATAATATATTATATAAATAATAATACTATATTATAGACTATAATATAGATAATATATTATATAATATTTATACTATATTATCTAATAACTATATTACTTTAATATAGTTATTAGATATACTATATTAAAGTATACTATACTAATTACTAGGATAATATACAATTTTTGTACTATATAATATATTATAATATACTTGTTATAACTATAATATATAATATACTTATTATATTATAGTTATAATATAATATATATTTTATATTATTAGTTAATATAAGGTTATAATATATATGTAGTACGTTCTTATATTATACTTATGTTATATATATTATAATTGGTACAAATTATTTATTAATTAATATTTTATAATTTATAATTTAATATATAAATATATTATGAGGAATATACTAAATTTTAATATGTAAATAATAATTTTTACGTTCGAACGTTCATGTGAAACGTTCGGACGTTATAATAAATTCGGAGGGAAATTTCCCGCTTAAACCAAATTTCCACAGTACGTTCGAACGTACTATATAAACGTTCGAATGTTACTGACGAATACGTAGGAATGACAATAATACGTGCGAACGTATTATATATTTTGTGGGCGGGACTATTGTACGTTCGGACGTTTATGCTTAAACGTTCGCACGTAAAATGAAACGTTCGAACGTACTTTAATGAACGTCCGAACGTTAATTGCATAACAAGCAGAAAATAAAACTTTCACGCACGGGAAAGCAGATTCATTTCTGCTTTCCTCCGTGCGTGTTAGAGTGAGAGACTGAGAGAGTTTTAGAGAGAGGGAGCTGGGAAGAGAAGAGAAGAAGTGAAGAAGAAGTGGAGGGTTATAGTGAGAGAGAGTTTTCTAGAAATATTGTTTTAAGCATTAAGGTAAATAATATTTCTCATTTTTTATTTGTAATATACATGATAATTTCAATGTTTTATTTCATATATATTTAACTAACTAGTATTGTGTATTTTTTGAAGGATCATTTGTTGTGAATTGTTGAGAAGTTGTGATTTTTGAAGAAGAATTTATTTAAAGCACAAGGTATATATACTAAACTATATTGTTACATTTTATTGTGGATTTAATTTGTGATATAGATTGTGTTGTTTGGATGAATTAAAAAGAAAAATTATTGTTATTGAATATGTTTATTCTTAATGTGATAATGTTTTAGTATAGTGTATGTTTTTGAATAATAATTATTTGTTAGTTTATGTGTCTATTTTAGTAATTTGTTGTGATAAAAGAATATATATAACAATTTATTTGTTAGATAAATAGTGTGATTATTTGTGTAAGAATAAAAATTATGGAGATGAATTATTAATAACCATAATTATAAATTATAATATTACAATTAAAACTATTATATATATAATTAGTTAAATAACTAATATAATAAATTATCATATATTACTAAGTGTCAATTATAAGGCATAACTATATAGTATATAGCAGAAAAATCGAATTACTAAAATTATAATATAAATAAGTATTATAAAATAATAATTCCTAAAAATCTAATAGCTTGATGATCCTAAATATTTTATCTAATAATATATAGTATAGGGTATATTAGTATTAATCCATAATAATAATTATCATGTAATGTATAGTATTAAAAAATGATTACTAAGAAATAGATAAGTAATTATAATAATAATTACTTATTTAATTATAAAAATTATTATAAAAATTATAATAATTTTGGCAATAATTGGTACATATTATATAATAACTTATAACAATTAAGTGTTATCAATATATAGTATAACTAGTAATTATAATCTAATTTGCTATATATTATATTAAATATGAAATAAATAAGTAAAATTTGTTATTTTATGCTATATAATAACAAATAAAATATAAGTGTTATCAGTAACTTATAATAGTAATTATAAGATATTTTATAGTAGTGTTATATATTATATAGCTGATAAATGACATATAATATAATAACTTAGGAATTACATAAGTTTATAAATAATTTCTAAGTGTTATCAATCATTAATAATATAAATATTATTAGTACATCGGGATAATTCAAACAATGTGCGCTAATTTATTTGTAGACTTTTTTGTTAGATATTGTATAACATTGCATAAATAACCTTAGACCCGTTTGGGAATTAGTGTACATTTAGGTGTACATTAATTCCTGAATTGTCCAGTGTGGACAGTTTGAGATTATATTATCCGTATTGCACATAAACGTTATTCCTACTTTGAACGTTTAGTATGAAGTTTCGGTGTCTTCCTCATTTGTTCTTCGGGTATACTGTTCTTAGGGTCATAATCCCTATATGTGAACATGTATACTTGGAGAACTATGGGGAAGTGCTGCCGAAATTTTTACTAACGTTCAAAGTAGTAGAGTGACGAGACTTGTGCAATATGGAGAATATAATCTCGAATGGGATAGGACCAACTACCTTGAGAAAGAGTACTTTGAACATTATGTATCATGACATGCATGTGTATTTAACTTTACCTTAATTACTAAAAAATTAGATGTTTTTAGAAATGGATAAAAGTTGGATGCGTCTACGCGATAGACTTGGAAAAGATTACATACCCTATGCGCGTGGAGTAAGGGTCTTCATTGATTTT
Source organism: Carya illinoinensis (assembly GCF_018687715.1). Classification (NCBI taxonomy): domain Eukaryota; kingdom Viridiplantae; phylum Streptophyta; class Magnoliopsida; order Fagales; family Juglandaceae; genus Carya; species Carya illinoinensis. The sequence goes on from NC_056758.1 coordinate 39,104,817, forward strand.
GCAAAGGCCTCTGCTGATAGTCGTGGTTACATTAAGTGTCCATGTCGAGGTTGTAAAAATTTGTGTGCGATAAGATTGGATGAAGCTGAAAGTCATATATTTGTGAACGGTATGGATTTGGGCTATACTCGATGGGTACTGCATGGTGAGCCGTATGCTGAATCAGCGGATGACTTATTCAGTCAGCGGGAAAATTTGCACAACGTGGATGATGATTATGAGCGAGATGAGATGGAGGAGATGTTGAGTGACATTGGAGCTGGGATGTTTATGGATGAGGTTGATGACAATGGCTCAAGTGGGGGACGGAATGAGTCAGATAATTTTCCAGCAATGTGGGAAGATGCAAAGCGTGAGCTTTATCCAGGTTGTACAAAACATTCTAAAATGTCGTTTATTGTGCGGTTGCTTCACATAAAATCATTGTGTGGAATGTCAACCAAAGCAATTAACATGGTATTAGACTTATTTAACGAAGTGCTTCCCGAAGGATCTGCATTGCCGAAGAACTTTTATGAAGCGAAACAGTTGAGAAAGGGATTAGGATTTGAGTATAAGTCCATACATGCGTGCAAGAATGATTGTGTTTTATTTTGGAATGAGAACGAGGAGAAACAAGCATGTCCTGTATGCGGAGAGTCGAGGTGGAAGGATAAGAAAAGCGTTCCGGTTAAAGTATTGCGATATTTCCCATTGAAACCCCGATTGCAAAGATTATACATGTGTAAGAAAATAGCTCACGATATGAAGTGGCACAAAGAGAAAAGAGTTCAAAATGATGGATTTATGAGGCACCCGGCTGACTCACTTGCGTGGCAATCTTTCGATAATCAGTATCCAGAGTTTGGGATAGAAGCAAGGAACGTGCGTCTCGGACTCACAACTGATGGATTCAACCCTTTTGGAAATATGAGTACAAGTTATAGCACTTGGCCTGTAGTGTTGATTCCGTACAATCTTCCACCATGGAGGTGCATGAAGGCGCCCAACTTTTTGTTAACTTTGCTTATCCCCGGCCCGAGATCACCTGGGAATGACATTGACGTATATTTGCAGCCGTTGATTGAAGAGTTGAAAGAGTTATGGGAAGCAGGCGTCAGAACTTATGATGCATCCACATCAACAACTTTTCAGATGCATGCTGCGGTAATGTGGACGATAAATGACTTTCCGGCATATGGGAATCTTTCCGGCTGGAGTACTAAAGGAAAGTTAGCTTGTCCGACGTGTAATAAAGAAACTACTAGTGAGTGGTTAAAATATTCTCAAAAGTTGTGTTTCATGGGTCATCGACGTTATCTACCAACAAATCATGCATGGAGAACAGAATCCGCTAAGTTTGATGGACGTGTAGAAGATAGAATTGCGCCAAATGAGTTGTCTGGGGAAGAGATCCTGGAACAATTGGTACATGTGGCAGCGAACAATTTTGGCAAAGGTCGGGGAAAGAACAAGAGAAAACGAGGCATAGCAGAATTGAATTGGACAAAGCGTAGTATTTTTTTTGACTTGCCGTATTGGTCGTCCTGCATGTTGCGACATAGTTTGGATGTAATGCATATTGAGAAGAATATTTGTGATAATATACTGGGTACATTAATGAGCATCAATAAAAAGACGAAAGATACGATTAAGACAAGGAAAGATCTTGAGAGAATGGGAATTAAACATAATTTGCATTTACGAGTGGATGGTGAGAGGGTGGTCATGCCGCATGCATGTTTTACAATGACAAGGGAGGAGAGGATGGACTTCTGCAAATGGTTGCAAGGTGTGAAGTTGCCAGATGGTTATGCTTCAAATATCAGTAGATGCGTAAGCCATGATGACTGGAAAATTGGTGGATTGAAAAGTCATGACTGTCACGTATTTTTGCAGAAGTTATTACCGGTGGGAATTCGTGGGAAGCTAACATCTGCTGTACGTGTTGCCATAACTGAACTGTGTATGTTTTTTAAGGATTTGTGTGCTCGGGTAGTGAAGCGAGATATGCTGCAGAAACTGGAAGAAGACATTGCTACTATACTATGTAAATTTGAGCAAATCTTTCCACCGTCATTTTTTGATGTCATGGTCCATTTAGCAATACATTTACCCCGGGAGATCATGTTGGGTGGACCAGTACAGTTCCGTTGGATGTATCCAGTCGAAAGATATTTAGGTCGACTGAAGCGCACTGTTGGGAATAAAGCCAGAGCTGAGGGTTCAATAGCAGAGGCCTATATACACGATGAATGGTTAACATTTTGCTCTTTATATCTTCGTGGTGTTGAGACACGATTTATTCGTCAAGAACGAAATGCTGATCTTGCTGCTCCGCCTTCTCGTGAGCTATCAGTGTTTTCTCAGAATGTACGACCTTTGGGTGCACAAACGGGTTACGATTTACTTGATACAGAGTTGGGTAAAGTTCGGTGGTACGTACTAAATAATTGTCAGGAGATTGATCACTATCTCAGGTATGTCGTTGTACAAGGTTTAAATAATTTTAAAGATTATATACAACTTTAACTATTGTTATGTAAAATAATATGATAACTTATACTATACAGTGAGCACATGGACAAACTTAAGATGGAAGGCGTCGAGGATATAGTGGCAAGACACGAGTCAGAATTTTCTGGATGGTTTGAACAACGTGTATGAACTAAACTCTATACTATATGTTACATGATGAAAGTTTTAACTCTAGCTAATATTTAATAAATGACATTATTTAAATTGTTAGATATTGGAACAACGTGCTCGTGATCCCGGATCAGTCTCTTTTGAATTGTATGCATTGGCCCGTGGTCCATCAAACAGAGCACTTCGATACACTGCATGCACAGTTCGAGGTTATAGATTCCATACTCTGGACCGTGAACGTAATAGAAAAACTCAAAACTGTGGTGTCTTGGTCGAGGGGAGTCATGGAACAGATGATATTGATTATTATGGTGTCGTTCGTGATATTATCGGATTGAAATATCTGGGTGGGTCTATAACATATGTCTTTAAATGTGATTGGTGGGATCTAGGCGGTGGTCGGGATTCGATATATAGGGATAATCATTTTACGAGTGTCAATACTGCATCTAAATGGTACGAAGATGATCCATTCGTACTGGCTTGTCAAGCTACTCAAATCTATTACTTGATTGATCCAATGAAAAGTGCTGATGAAGATAGTGGAGAGATAACTTGGCGAGTTGTACAAAAATTTGTCCCTCGAAATATATATGAAGTAGGAACGAGTGCAGATTACGATAATAGTGGAGATGAAGATGACACTCTAAATGTAGAGGCCTACCAGGAAGATGGAGGAGGGGGTATTAACTTATTTGTTGACCTCGGTGCACTCGAGTTGCTCCCCTTATGTAGAGATGACGTCCCACTCATCCATCTCGACCCGTCTTCATTAAATTATCACTCAATTGAAGAAAGTGAGAAAAGTACAGAAGAAGAGTCAGAAGAAGAAGACGAACAAGAATCCGGGGGGGAAGTGGATAAGGATGACGAACAAGAGCTTGATGATGATGACGAAGATGTTATACAAAGAGATTCTGAAACAAACATGGAAAATACATCCGAAGATGAAGACTAAAAGTACTAAAAAGTTTATTCATATACAGCCATTATAGAATTTTATAATAAATATAAATTTATTCTAATAATATTTTTTTGTTATATATAATCATTTCCAAGTATGCCGCCAAAAAGACAAAGGAGAAATGTGCCTCCTCCACCGAGTCCAAGTCCTGAACCCATTGAGGACTCCCCACCTGAGGAGTCCGTTCCCGAAGATGAAGTTAACATTACAGAGAACGATGCACAATCGACACCTACCGGTAAGGAATGTTTACGTTAATATTATATATAATCAAGATGTTTGTTTCAATAAATAATATATATAACCTTCAAAATTATACTATTATCTATTAGTTGATGAACAATTGGCTCGTCGTGGTCGTGGCTATACACGCGGCATCTCACTTGAGAAAAATCGAAGGCATGGTAAACTGAAAATCACAATTCCTGATAATTCCACTGGAGGAGTGAATGATAGTGCAGCAGCGCTTTCCTCCTATATTGGCACAGTAATTCGAGCTTACGCTCCATTTTATGTGCGCTCCTGGAGAGATGTGCCGAATGAGATTAAGGAACACATTCGAAGTCGTGTGCTGGTGAGTTTACTTATTATATCATTTTTTTCACCTACATTAGTTTATTTTATTTTTAACGTAATTAATTTATAATTAGGATGAATTTGACCTCGACTTTGGTCGTAGCGAGGATTTGAGAACTGTGAATGAGTTAATGGCTACACTATTCCGACGTCACAAGGGACGATGTCACGACCATTTCAAGAAATTTGAGACGTTTGAAGAGGCTGCACAGTCCCCTTTCCAGCAGATGAAATTAGACGACTGGATAAAGTGTTGTGATCTTTTTGCCTCTCCAGAATATCAGGTATTCTAGATTTATTTTCTATAATTATTTACATTTATATTTGTTGTTTATATTATATGTATGTACATATATTACAATTAACGGTGAGAATTATTTTTGTAGCACTTAAGTTCTACAAATGCAAATAATAGATCTGCTCTGACTATTCACCATCGTGCTGGTTCAAGATCATTCCATCGTCTTGCTGAAAAAATGGTAATTAATAAACACAATAATTCATATTTTTTCTTATTATTCTTTTATATAAGTACTAATACTGTCTTTTTCAAATTGCTAATGATGTCGTTTTCTTAGAAACGTGATGATCCTGAAAACTTTTCCCTCATTCATGTCTATGCTGCTGCTCACACTAATGAGCATAGTGAGTGGATGGATCCTGCAGCTGCAATTAATTATGTAAGCGGTATTCCTTTTGTTGAATTATATTATGTAACATGTGATTAAATTATTTTTTATTTGTATTTCTTTTAATATGTTACTTATTGTGTGTTTTGATCTTTCAAACTGCAGGGGAAAATGATGGAGATGCAGTCAGTTTCTGGGGATTCCTCTCCTAGTGATTTGGACATTTTTTCACAGGTGCTTGGGCCCAACTCTAGTATGGCAAGAGGTTTGGGACGATCTTTCAAGCATTCCGGTTCATCTTCCTCAACCTCATCGACATCACAAATTAATAATCT